>NC_056739.1:1104699626-1104777126 GCF_019279795.1 Protopterus annectens
CTTACAGACAGTTAGCCTTCAAAGTGCTTAATCTGTGTAGACATTTCTTAGCACCATGCAAACAGGCTTAATCCTGCTTACTACTGCTTAAAACAGCTTATTCCTGCTTACCTGTCTTCTAATTTCTTTAAAAGAAACCAAAAAAGGGGTGATAGGAAAGTGATGAAAAAAGGGGCACGCCGAGGGAAAGACAATTGGAAAAGTAGCTAGGGATGTGCAGGATGGGTGTAGGGAAGGTCTATAGCTGTCCATTTCTGCTACAGCAACAACTGTGCATATATACTGAATTTGGGGGTATATTTGGACACTCAAACCCCTGAGAGAGGGGTGAGGACAACAATAATGTGTTGTGAAGCCAATTAGACCAGATTACATGTGTGCAGTTGACATGTGCAAAATGGGCAGCTAAGATCGCCCTTTTTTTCTTTTAAGGTGAGAGTGGGATGTTGGGGAAGGATAGTAGGAATATTTGGGGTGTTAGGTTGGGTAGAAAGACAGACAAGACAGACAAGACAGCATACAAGGGCGGTATGTGACACATGTGGGGGGTAAACACCTTGGACGGAGATGGGTGTTTGGAAATCAGAAGCTCATGAGCCCCCAAATGGAAACAATGGGACTGAGGTCACCACCCATGGGCAGTCACCACTGCACCTTCATGACCTCGAAGGTGGCTGTGCTCGGGGCTGAGCAGGATGGGCAGGCTGACCCTCTAATTGCACCACACAGCCCTCAAGATGGCATAGCAGATCTCCAAACTCCTTTCGGAGCTCGCTACACTCCAATACCCAGACCTGGCTTCGGGTGATGGTATCCTGTCCGCGCCCTCTCCCGGGAGGGACAAGCCCCATCCCCTGAGATGGTTCCACCTGAAGGTGGTGCAGGACAATTGGACGAGGAGGTCCCAGGGCCAGATGAAGTGGGAGAGGTGGGTCCGCTGGGACCAGCCTTCCCAAACGTGCTATGGTGTTGCAGTTTTAGAACATATGTGGGTTAGTAATAGTCATCACAATCCAGGATTA
Source organism: Protopterus annectens (assembly GCF_019279795.1). Lineage (NCBI taxonomy): Eukaryota > Metazoa > Chordata > Ceratodontiformes > Protopteridae > Protopterus > Protopterus annectens. The sequence continues at coordinate 1,104,700,649 of NC_056739.1, forward strand.
TTTATAACAGCAAGAATAGATATTGCCATTAACCCAAAACAACAGATTTGGAACAGTTGCATTGCAAACAGAACACATGCAAATATGGAACCACAATGGCCATTATAATGGCATCCAGGTTACATTGATAGCAACAGGCCACCAATGATAGTATTTAAACATGGAACATTAATAGAAACACATTTCAATATTTGTTGAACAATAGGACATATGTCCCAACACTAGGTTTGGTGTAAAATATAAACATTGATTTGTGTGTTTAGATTATTGTTACAGATGTGGTGGTGGGGAGAGAGAGATGTCAATTAACAACTTGTATATCCTTGCAGTACTCACAACTTTAATGATCATTGCTCTAATCATTACTCTACAGGTATTACAATAACTTTTGGCCTTGGTTTGGGTAGTGGTATGTTTGTGCACAGTGTATAATTCAACCTTCTTATAGCTACTTTCTACTTCTCTTACCTGGAAGACCTGTGGGGGGAATAGTTGTTAACACTACCTGACTGTTCCTACACATATTCACAAAATCCTAGTTGAAATTATGCATACAGCTTACTACCACTCCTGGGATTCAAACCATAGCTGTGTCTGCTAAAAATACAACAATTTGCATTTCATCAGAGTGTGCTTTTGATAAACTACTGTTTCTTTTTTTTAATGTTTTCTGTCTAAGTCTCTCTTGGTTGTACAATCTGACCTTGTAATTACAGCATTCTTATACAGACATTCCTAGACATATTATTTATGTAGCACATTGTGAGAAACAGTGGTTAACATAACATTACTATTCAGATATCAAATCTCGGTGAATGCAAGATTTAAGCCATACAATACCAGAGTAAACACAACCAGTCTAGGATTTAGAACTTTATTGCCAGACAGTTACAGTTCTATTACCTGGAAGACCTGTGGGGGGGAGTGGTTGTTAACACTACCTGACTGTTTATACACATATTCACATAATCCTAGTAGAAATTATGCATACATTTTACAATACTCCCAGGATTCGAACTATGGCTGTGTCTGCTAAAAATACAACAATCTGTGTTTCATCAGAGTGAGCTATTGAGAAACAGCTGTTGTTTCTTTCAATGTTTTCTGTCTAATTCTCTCTTGGTTGTAAAATCTGACCTTGTAATTACAACATTCTTATACAAATATTCCTAGACATATTTTTGATATTGCACAGTGTGAAAAAAGTGGTTAACACAACATTACTATTCAGATATCAGATCTTGGTGAATACAACATTTCATGCCATACAATATCAGAGTAAACAGAACCAGTCCAGGATTTAGAAATTTATTGCCAGGCAGTTACAGTTTTATTTAAATATGACCTATATGGGACTATTACTGTCATATTGTCTGGTTTATTCAGTACAAACCATACACATTTTTATACTGCCAACTGACATTCTACTACTTTATATATATATTTGGTAGGACTACTACAAGCAGGATTGTTACTCACCAGCCTCACAACACAACCTTTGCAACCTGCTGGCATGGGCTTCCTGGTTCACAGCCCACTCAGCTGGAGCTATAATGAAATTAGAGAAACATTTAGGCATACCTATCCATCACATACACAGGCTGGACTTTGGTAAACAATTATTGCTATGAATACTTGCACACTGCTGGCACATCACCCCTCTGTCTTGCTTCTTGGACCCACTGTTCTAAGAGCTCCCTCTTCCTCCGTTTCAAGTCGGCATAGTGGTGCCAGACCTGCTCACCAGTCCAAGGGATACCAGTGGCACTGGTGAGATCATGGGCGAGACTTTCACAGGCTTCCGCTTTGTATTGGGAGCCCTGGTACTGGTCCTGCAGCAGTCTCACGTCATGTTTTTTTTTTACCAGGAGTCCTACCATGACCCTGGACTCCTGTATGCACTAGCGCTGTGCCCAAAAACGCATGCCATCTCCAACAACTGCCATACTGCCTACAGTGGGGAGCTACAACCAGTTATGAGCTGTATTCCCACCTGTGAAGTTTAAATATGTCTGATTTGCTGCCCTTTGCTGTGATTGGATGGTTTTGAATATGCTGAGCTAAGCTAAGCTACAGGAAAACCTGCTTAGCTAAGACTGGCAGTGCTTAAAGGGGCAGGTTCAGCACAGCTAAACAATGGGCAAATCCACTTAGCTGGGCTACTCATTGCTTAGCATTCATATTTGCACAATGCTTACACCCGGTCAACATAGCTGTGCAATGCTTAGCACTGCTTATGTTTTATTTTATTGGACTTCTACCTGTATGGGATTGATTCATCATTCATTACATATTATAAATGTGTTTACCTTCCCTGACATCCCCCAATGTGCTTTCATTACATTTATTCTTGTGTGACTATATTGTATGGGGCACTTGTGTTTATATAGGGGTTTCACTACTTTATTACACTGACACCTGACATCTGGCCCTAATACACTACTCTGGTAGAGAAATATAAGTTACTTCCTACATAAATATGCAAATAAATTAAAACTGTAATGATTACACATACAAAATGAAAATGGACTTGGTGAGGCTCGAACCGTGAATGCCTATATACAAGGTATACGTGCTAATCACTACACTATTATACTAAAATTTATATTGGAAGTCTATTGCTATTTAACTTATTCTGCTGTTTCAGCTGGGCTAAGCATAGCTAAGCAACGGGCACACCCGCATAGCTACGCTTTAACTTTATTGCACATGTGAAAAAAATGTATTTGTTGCATTTTTTTACTTCGTACCCTTCAGAATATCGATGCTAATGCTAAACCTGTTATTCTATCAACTTTCTCGGTTTGTAGGGACAATTGTCCCTTATGGCTTTGTCCAGATTTCTTACTCTGACGGGTTGGTAGGTGTGCGTTAGATTCTTCATACCCTTCCGAAAATTTATGCTAATGCTAAACCTGTTATTCTATCAACTTTCTCGGTTTGTAGGGACAATTGTCCCTTATGGCTTTGTCCAGATTTCTTACCCTGATGGTTTGGGAGGTGTAACAAGCGATCTCGCTCTATTTAAATTGCTGTACGGCAATTCCGGTGTACAGAGGGCATGTGTATTGTGAGAGCACTACTCTCAGACACACCCCCTGCACTCGCACACAGACCTGTGTCCGTGTAAGAGCTGAGCAGTGCGCCTTCATTAATATGCAAGGCATGCTGCTGCTCTACATGGACACTGTGCAAGAATAAGCTTATTTTTGCATGGAGATTTGTGAATCCGTCCGATGGTGTTTCACATGCTAAGCATTTTCCTAGGCAGGACAACTAGAAGATTAAGAATCTGGCCATATGAGCACAGAATAATGCTTTGTGCAAGCATACTTTGAAATGTACACATTTAAAATGTTTTACTTTTTATGTATTAGATGCCAAAAAATGACATCTGGGGAGGTGATGCAAAGAATTATTAGTAAAAGAATACTAATGGCAAGTTAGACCTAATGCCATAAAAGTGACAGGATTAAATGGCAATGTTAATTTTAAATTTGCTTTAAACATTCAAAGGCTAAAAATAAAATTTAGGAATTAATGTAGAGTGATATACATTTGATTGGATGATTTCCCTATGGTGTTATTGGGATTTTATTATTTAATGAGTTGTGTTAAGTTTGACAGTCAGAGACTGAAGCCATCTATAAGTGATGAGGTAAAAGTGCTTATTCTATTCTATTGTTATCAATAGAGGAGTGAATTTGGTGGCATGAGACACTTGAGTTATGCTTTTTTTGTTTTATTCATTTGTTGCCAGTTGTTAGTGCATTTGTTTTTATTTTTAAGGCTGTAATAATGAGTGGATGAGTTGACACAAATTTACACCAAGGTTATCATATATGTCCCTGCTCAACTTGGGAAGTGAGCATTTTTAATTGCTTAAAAATGAGTGTCAGACACGTTTAGTTGTGTCTGTTAAAGATACATATGGCTATTGTATTGTATGGTCCCTGTAATCACTTGCGTAATATTGTTCCTGTGTTCCTATATTCTTGCAAAACATGGTTATACATTTCTTTTCTTTTTCCATGCCTTTTCCTTCCATTTTCTATTTTCTGATTTCACAAAAATATTTTATCTAATTTTATTGCTCATATCCCTTTATGTCTCCATCTTTACCCACGCCTTTTATGTCTATCTGTATATCTTATCAGCTATGACATTTTGTTTATTCCTCCATCACCAGAGTGATATGTACTACAGAGTAGTTCATTTCCAATCCACCATCTTCATATTTAATTTATAATATGATATTATTCAACGGTACATCAAGGGTAATCAAACATATAGTTTTATGAGGACTAAAATATAATTTCCTGTCAAAAAGCCTTTAAGAGTTTCATAAATTGTGTTGGTTGTTTTAAATTAAGTTAAATCTGACAACTAACAATGGTAACTTGTGACCTTAAGTGATGAGGCAGTTAAACAGCAGCCATTGTATAATGTTTATGGATACAATTAATATGGAGAAGTATGTAGGTTAAGGCATGTGGGTTCAAAATTACGCAGGGCAAGTCTCAACACCCTTAGATTAAAAGTCTTATCCCTCAAATGGGATCCTAAGGATTGATATCTGCTTAAACAGCTGTACTATGAATGACCAGCACATTTTGATCAACTTTAACTAACTAGAGCCAGAAGTAAAGCAAACACGCACTCTAGAGACCTAAGCCTATACTACCACATAACATGAAGTTACCTAACCCATCGTATCCCCAGAGCACTTCCCTAGCAACCTTAAATCCAGTCTAAGTGACTGAATGGCTGGTTGCAAATGTTTTTTCTGGAATATGTGGGAAACAATATTTAATGGGGGTACTGTTAACGTCCCAACAGTATTAGTTGATGCAATGGAAATTTTTGATGGTCTCCTTGACCATAAGATTAGTAATAATATATGAACTTATTAACTAAATTTCTAGTTGTACTATGTATAGTTGGTGGAAAGACTACAATAACAGAATAAGAAGATTAGAAACAAATGATTTTGGCTGCCATGGAGAGTATATAGGACAGAATAAAAATGTTTCACAGATTGAAAATTGCCAGCAGACACTGCAGTGATTTAAGACATGGCTATTTAATTACTTGGTAACAGACAGTAGGCCAGATATTGACCCTATCTACCAGCTATACATGCAGTCACAAAGCTTTTTGGGGCACCTATTCCTGATCATCCAATACGCCAGTACCCCTGGACTCCCCCTGACTTGTTCCAATTAGGAGCAATTCCCTTCTCATTTATTTTAATCAATGGGTGAACAAATACAATAATGGAAGAGATGCAGTCCAATGTAGTGGTCACCTATTCACTGTTAGGACAAAACACCATCACTATAAAAAAAAAAAACAACAGATATGATTTAACACTTAGAAGAAATGGGTATTTGGTAGAACACCAGTGTTAGATGAAAAAAAGTGACCACTACTGTTTAACTGCAAGTTTGATATAAATTGTAATATTGCATGTGTAAATGCCCTCTTCACATCACTGACACCACAGTACCTTATTCTTGCCATTGTCAGACTCACTGCCATTTCTGAGGAACACTCTTGATGCCCTCCTGTTTTTTCTGCCTACTTTCCTGTTATACTCCTGTTTTTTCTGCCTACTTTCCTGTTATACTCCTGTTTTTTCTGCCTACTTTCCTGTTATACTCCTGTTTTTTCTGCCTACTTTCCTGTTATACTCCTGTTTTTTTCTGCCTACTTTCCTGTTATACTCCCTGTCTCTTGTCTCCTTATCTACTTCCTATGTCTATTCTTTCCAAAAAGTCTCTGGGATATTTTATCAGCTGATCCAAACGTCTTTAACCTTGCTTTCATTACTCTTGAGCTCCTTCATAAACCCCTTAAATACTTATACATCCTGTCACTGAGTATTTTGGTAGTTAAATACATTCTGCTTAAGACCAATTGTATCCAGCAGGGGATGGCTCACTGAGCCGATCTCCATTTATTTGGACAAGATGTTGAAACCTGTTGTTTCTAAAGTCAAGCAAATATTAAGGGACACTACACATTTTTTAGAAAATCTAGCTTGTCATCACAACTCTACCTCATTTGACTCTGAGGACATACTCGTCACTCTTGACGTAAAATCTTTGTTCACTTCGATACCAAACACTACTGGGATGGATTATATTAGAAATCTGTTAGTGAACAATACATTTCCCAGTCATATCATTACTAGATGGATGTCTCTTTTAGAGCTTGTTCTCCAATACAATGTTTTGCTGTATGACAGTAGGTACTACCTTCAAACCAAAGGTGTAGCGATGGGCACCCCATGTGCCAATGCCTATGCTAATTTGGTATTGGCACATTGGGAGGCTACCCATGTTTTCAATGACAACAATATGCTCTTGACTCGACTCAAATACTACAATAGATTTGTAGATGATGTTTTTATTTTGTGGGGAGGCACGATAGAACAGCTATTTGATTTTGTGTCCTATCTGAACAATACAACTGATTTCCTTCAGTTTGATTGCAGTCATTCTGTTAATGAGATTGCATTCCTAGATGTCAAGATCGTCAAGACTTTTAAAGGCCTTGAAACTGAATTGTACAGGAAGGAGTGCTGGAGGAATAATCTGTTACACCGTACCAGCATGCACCCCAGACACGTTTATGACAACATAGTAACCAATCAGGTCATGAGGGCGTCTAGGTTGACTACCCTCAATACCACCTATGACATTCAGAAGAAGGAGATTGCTAGCAATTTTTTACACAGAGGTTATGATCGCAATAAAGTTCATAACAACATACAAACAGGAGACCGCCTCAGAGCTACCAAAGGGGCTCCTTTTTTTAAGAGAACACGTGGTGATCCACCTTTAGAACCTGATAGAACAAAACATATTACCAACAGGATTGTTTTACCATATACTAACAAGAATAGTAATGTTTTACAAGTTCTTAATAATAATTGGAAATTGCTAATGTTGGATGAAAACATTAGGAGTCTAGTAGACAGCAAACCACATGTAGCTTATAGGAACATGCTCTCCCTCAATAGATTACTGTGTTATGATAAAGAACCAATAGTCACTAGAGCTTTGAGCAAGAATGGCACATATCCTTGCCACTCTTGCAATCAATGTAAATTCATTGCTGTCTCTGACTGTTTTGTCCACCCTGCTACAGGACGCAAATATGTGTCTAAGTTTTATGCTGATTGTAGATCTTCTAACTTGGTCTATGTGGCAGTGTGTCAATCCTGTAGTTCGTTCTATGTTGGAATGACGACCAGGACTTTTCATGAGCGTATGCGTGAGCACGCCTATGCCATTGAGAAGGCCAATACAAACAATGCTTTGGCCAAGCACACCCTGGACCATGGTTCCTCACATTGTTTTAAGTTCAGGGTTTTGGAGTTAGTACACAAAGGAGGTAGATTAGGTAACATCAGGAACCGTACAGAAGAGAGGGAAGGGAAATGGATTCTAAAGCTACAAGCTCATAGGTTTGGACTCAATGACAGATTTACATTCAAGCCTTTTCTTTCTAGTAGACCCCTCAAGCATTGACTTCATGGGTAATTAACACATTATTTGTTCTTAATTGATTTTAATTCAATATCCTGTTTCTTTAATTACTTTCATGATCTGATTTGTCTGTTTGAATTTGAATTTGTTTATAAGGGTATTTTTACTGCATTTGATGTCTGATGAAGCGTTGGGTACAACGTGAAAGCGCTTACCACTGCAGTTCGTTTTTATGGTTTTTACTAATAAACCTTGGATTTTATCGACTTGAGAGTGTGACTTTATTCACTTGTTGTTCAGCTACTTGGACAGAGTTCTGTCCTCACAGCACGTGGTGCACACCTCGGATTTTACTGCATTTGTGTCTTTCTTCTTCCATTGAGTGTGCTTTACCTGGCAAACCACTGTTTTTTTTGTGTATAATGTTTACTAAGTAAAACATTAAGTTTATTATTGATGCATATACTGTTCTCTGCCTGTACCAATGTCATACATGTGTATCTCTATGCAAATTATGAGTAATACACTGCCACATCTTGCTTTTTATTAATCTTATATCACTTTTTATTACAGCATATATCACTAATGAAAAATCAAAAAGTACCGTTGTTACTGTGATAATGATGTATACATGTTTTACAAGTGCTATTGAGTTAATGTTGACACATATACCTGTTTTCTTCATTGCCATAGTACCCTGTGTATTCCTATTGTATACTCATGTTTATGTCTATATAAACTGTTTATATTATGGACTTTCTGTTAAATAATCTGTCATGGATGTATCTTTCCTCCATGGGCCTCCACTGCAAATCTGCACTGCCTAGTTGAACATCCTATTCCACAAACAAATAAAAACTAATGAAATTATATATCTATTTTGACAAACATGGTCTTTTAGAAGCTATTAAACCTTTGGGCAAATGGTGTTAACAGACGTATTCTGAAGAATGGATGAGATACTGATAGCTTGCTTCAGTGCCAGTGCTGTGGCATAGATGGCTGAAACCCTGACTTTGTCTCAGGTGATCCAGGTTTGATTGGTGCCTGACAACACACACACACACACACACACACACACACACACACACACACACACACACACACGCACACACACACACAGACACACACACATGCACACACACTGAACATTAGGAGGCATGCATGAATGTAGGAAAGAGTAGATTAGGGCATACAGATAAAACTTCCTGGCAAGCACAAAGACAGAGACCCTGGGCCCCTTGACCTCCTTGATGACCTCAACCCTAATTGGAACAAGTCTGGGGGAGTCCAGGGGGATTGGTATATCAGGTGATCAAGGGGAGGCACCATGGTTGTTTGATGTTCAGCTGTGGAAGGCAAAAAAAAAACACAGGTTGCTTGAGTGTTTTATTTGCTTATTTATTTACTTATTTACTTTTGCTGGCCTGCTTGGGCTCACTACATCCATGATCTGTTTGTAATGGAAGCCTGGGGTGCTACTTATACAATCTATGAGAAATTTGATAAAGATACAGGGGAAATATCCCTGCTCTTCTTTTACCTAAGTTTCCACCAAATGAGGCAGATGATACCTCAGTTTAACTTCTTATCCCATCTGAAGGGATGTCACCGTGGGAGTACATTACCCCCTCATGCTGCATGACACACCTTGGAGTACAGTTCCCCCCTCATGCTGCACTACACACCTCAGCAGTACAGTACCCCTGCATGCTGCACTATACACCTTGGGAGTACAGTACCCAATACAGTACCCCCTCATACTGCACTACACACCTTGAGAGTACAGTACCCCCTCATGCTGCACTACACACCTTGAGAGTACAGTACCTCCTCATGCTGCACCACACACCTTGGGAGTACAGTACCTCCTCATGCTGCACCACACACCTTGGAAGTACAGTTCCCCCTCATGCTGAACTACACACCTTGGGAGTACAGTACCTCCCTCATGCAGCACTACACACCTTGGGAGTACAGTACCCTCTTATGCTGCACTATACACCTTGGGAGTACAGTACCTCTTCATGCTTCACTACACACCTTGGGAGTACAGTACCACCTCATGCAGCACTACACACTTTGGGAGTACAGTACCCCCTCATGCTGCACCACACACCTTGGGAGTACAGTACCCTCTTATGCTTCACTACACACCTTGGGAGTACAATACCACCTCATGCTGCACTACACACCTTGGAATACAGTTATGCCGTCATGCTGCACAACACACCTTGGAGTACAGTATCCCCCTCATGCTTCACTATACACCTTGGGAGTACAGTACCATCTCATGCTGCACTACACACCTTGAGAGTACAGTACCTCCCTCATGTTTCACAACTCACCTTGGGAGTACAGTACCCTCTTATGCTTCACTACACACCTTGGGAGTACAGTACCCCCTCATGCTGCACTACACACCTTGAGAGTGCAGTACCTCCATCATGCTTCACTACACACCTTGGGAGTACAATACCACCTCATGCTGCACTACACACCTTGGAATACAGTTCTGCTGTCATGCTGCACAACACACCTTGGAGTACAGTATCCCCCTCATGCTTCACTATACACCTTGGGAGTACAGTACCACCTCATGCTGCACTACACACCTTGAGAGTACAGTACCTCCCTCATGCTGCACCACACACCTTGGGAGTACAGTATCCCCCTCATGCTTCACTATACACCTTGGGAGTACAGTACCACCTCATGCTGCACTACACACCTTGAGAGTACAGTACCTCCCTCATGCTGCACCACACACCTTGGGAGTACAGTATCCCCCTCATGCTTCACTATACACCTTGGGAGTACAGTACCCCCTCATGCTGCACACACACCTTGGGAGTACAGTACCCTCTTATGCTGCACTACACACATTGAAAGTACAGTACCTCCTCATGCTGCACTACACACCTTGGAATACAGGTCCCCCTCATGCTGCACTACACACCTTGAGAGTACAGTACCTCCTCATGCTGCACTACACACCTTGGAGTACAGGTCCCTCTCTTGCTGCACTACACACCTTTAGATTAAAGTACCTCCTCATGATGCACTACAATGTCAGCAGTAGAAAACAAATCCATTCATCTGGTGGGGGATGCAAGTCACTGGTATCAAATTTTCCAAGTGACAAAAGGTTATTGTAGTATTTGCTAGGAACAGTGTTAGAAAATAGCTGAAATAATGAAGGGAATTTCCGTTTTGTAACAAATATGGGAGCTGTGTTGGATGCTTTCCAAGTTGAAACAAGCAGTAGTTATTCAAAATAAACAGTAATAAAATCTGAGTCAAAACTGTAATAATAGCAACAGATTGTGAATGTTTCTATAGTTAATCATATAGTGACTGAGAGGGAATGGGTCTTGTATAAACTAAAGTATAAGACAGATGTTAGATAAAATGCACCTGGAATCTGAGATGATCATTTACTTCGAAAGGTAAGGCAGCAGCTGGTGGATACAATGTAGTCTGGTAGCCAAAGCCAGTGCTTAAAGAAACTATTAGAATGTAAATAGAAAGAGGTAAGGGCCAGATCTACAGCAGGTTCAATATAGCATTTAAAGATGGAACAAAAAGAACTGTGAATCAAAAGGTAACACAAGCAAACATTGACTTACTTAATTCATATAAAGAATATGCAGAATTATAGCTTCATATGTTTACAGGTGTCTGCTAGGCTAATGACTACTATGGCCTTTTAAAGACTAGCCATGCATCCAAAATCTCTAACAAGGTCTGGTTCCATTGATAAGTGTAAGCAAGGGCTTTAGAGATGAAACATTTACAGGCTGCCTGTGTCCATTAGGGACATAGGTGCCAAACCAGGGATGAATTTCCTGTTCCCCATCCAATTGTCCAAGTTACAATTGAACTGGGTTAGGGAGGAACATGCTTTATATGGATGAGTAGGCTGTTCCAGAGAAGGGGTAGTCTCTGGTACATAGCTGTCTCTCCAGCACATCTTATTTATATCACAGGCAAGGTTTAGGTCTTTAGAATGATTAATTCAGGTGCTGTCTGTTTTATGGATATACAAGAGGTCCACCAAGGTAGAGTTCGACAGTGCTTTGTATGCCAGGCATAGTTCTACCCTCAACAGCCTTCAGGAGACAGAATATAAGGATAGGGCTTTGAGGCCATCTGCACATAACATGTTACTTATGCACTGTATTCTTTTAGTGATGAATCGCTGTAGACGTTCCACTTGTTGGATGTGGACATAAAAACAGATTACCTGAATTTGGTTTTAATGAAGAAGGGGAAATAACTTGTTATGTAAACTACAATCAACCAAACAGAAGCATGCAAACAACAAAAATCAGCTAGAACATACAGTAAGGAAATGTATTTAGTCTAGACATGTTTTCCATTTGTATTGTCACTTGCATGCACTGGACACAAATGGAGCTATCATAGATTCATAGATTAGTACTAAGCTAACTGCCCTTGCGAGCCATTTTAAGCCTAGCCAATTATCCCTTGTGAGACTCAAACCCTGCACCTTGTGTTTGTAAGGCAAACACCTTAACCATTAGGCCACCCTCCCAACCCTGAGACAAAGAGACTGGACAACAAATCTAGTATGATTGGAAAATGGAATGCTTGTTATTTAATCAGAAATCTGAAAGATAGTCTGAGGCTGTATAAAGTATGAAGAATATATGCATAGTGAGTGTTTATTTATACTGTAGAGAGACTGTAAGAACAGTGATTAATTTGTGATACACAGAATGAGGAAGTGTAAGGCTAATATGGTGAAAATGATGGGGTGTTATGACAGTCATTTATCAGGATGCAAATCATGAGTTTTTTTTTGTTATCAGCTTCCTTATTACATGCAGGTCCAGTCTACATGCCTGGTGCACCTTTCTCTGCAAATGGTTAGCCACATTATTTGTACAATTCTGTCCCTGCCTTCCCCCATCCTGCTGTATTTCTCTTCTCCTTCATTTCTCCACTCATCTCTTTCCTCTGGTTTTCTTCTACCTTTATTTTGTGGTACTGTGGAGCTTTTCTCCTGAGCCTTTCCCTTATCTTCCTCACTTTCACCCTTCTTCTGGGATACTGTTAAGTTTTTCTGCTGTTATATTACATGAACTGCCTGTTTGTCACAGGAAACACCTCACAGATGCACCATTGTCAAGCATTTAAAATACATGAACTTGCACATGTGAATAAATGATTACTTAATGAATGAGCAGTTCATGTTTGTGCTTCCCAGAGAACATACTTTAAAGTTATTGTTCTGAATGAGAATAAAAATGCACTGTCCATGCAGTATTTTATAACTCACTGATCTGTGCAGGAGTAATGCAAATGAAAGTGTCTAAAACAAAAGTGTTATGCAAAAGCCATTGCTATAAATAATATTTCTGAATAAAACATGTCCCTTTGGGAAACCTTATATAGCTGCCTGGTAAAAATCATGATTCCCTCATTTGAAACATAATGCATAAATGAATCTATGTTTGTTCTTCATTTATAGAATGATGACTGCTTTGAGTCTTGAAAGCACTCATTTGCCATTGTTTGAAAATGACTAAATCTCTTAAGCCAAATCATGTCAACAGCTGTGTAATATTCCCGTGAAGTACTTGAGGAGTATTTTAACAAACATGGAACCCGTTTCTGTAATTTCTAATCAGCTATAATCACAATTAGCAACTGCTAATCAATAATTGTTGTTTCACTCAGCTCAAAATGCAGTGGAGTTCAACAAACATTGCTCAACTAGAAACAATAACAATGCCACTTAACAAAGTACCACATATAAATAGAACATTTTAGTGAGCGGTCAGATTATACAGTTTATCCGCATGTTGTAGAAATTATGAAATCTTCTTATTGATATGATCATCTAATTATATCGCAGCCTATCTTTTTTTTTCATTTTTTTGTAAATAAGAAATTTCTTAGAAATTCTGCAAATATCCCACTTGTTTTCAAAAGAAATAAAATGCGCTTAATCTGGAGTTCTACATGTAAGTATCTAATCAACCATCACTGAACTCAGAGAAAAAAGCAGTGACACTGGCTGAATAGCCATGCTTCCCTTTGACCAAAAAAAAAAAAAAAAAAAAAAAAAAAAATATATATATATATATATATATATATATATATATATATATATAAAATCCAAGTGCAGGCAAAAGTACACAAAATGAATCCAATAAAACCACAAAAGGTGCACTGAAAGCAACCCAATAAAGCCACAGATGAAGGCAACCAGTATATGTAACGTTTTAATAAAGAAAAATTCACACTAAAAACACTCCATCTCCATTAACACTCTTTGAAAATCCGTTTTCGTTTCATCACACTTCATCAGATGTGGGTTAGAGTCAAAGGCAGCCCTTTTATACACAATCAAAAAAAAAATATATATATATATATATATATATATATATATATATATATATATATATATATATATATATATATATATATAGATAAACTTATATATATATATATATATATATATATATATATATATATATATATATATATATATATATATATATATATATATATATATATAGATATATATATATATAGATATATAGATATATAGATATATATATATATATATATATATATATATATATATATATTTTTTTTTTTTTTTTTAAACAGGATATGCCTTATATCACCATATCAACAATAGTTTTACTGCTTTTTAATGGATAAGGATAAATACGACATAAACATACTGTAAATAATTAAGTACATTGGATTACCTGATTATTCAACAGAGTTCCTAGCTCAGTCAATATATATATCATGTGTAATTTTGCTACCATGCCAGTTTTGTCAGGGCTCACTTGTTCTCTTCTCATCAACCATCAAGGAAAAGTTAGTCATGACTGAAAGCTTATGCAACAGGTAATTGATTGTAAAACATGAATAAGCAAAGGAGGTAAGTCTCATACCAACAGACAGGATCTGTATTATACATTATCTGGATCCTGTGTGCCAACACTGTGGATCAGTAATAGTATGCAACATATGATGTACAATAATCAGCTTGTTTTATATATTTTCTCACTCAGCATATATGGACACATACAAATGTACCTGTATCAAAGTTCTCACACACAAAATTTGACGTTTACTTGTTTTTGACTGTAGTCAGTACCTGTGTGCTGACATTCATGCAAATGTATATAACGTCATCAGTTAAACTTGCCCTACAACTATATGGTAGGTATGGCAGTGCAAGAGAAAAAGCTCTAAGTTATTATTGAGTTGCTTCCTGTGCCCAGGGTGCAAGGTTTGATTACTTTCACCTTCATTTGCCTACTGTACGACTGTGAGCAGCTCATAGACAGTGCTCCCAGGTTGCTCCTGAAAAGGGTCATTTTATCCAGTGGGTGTACCCAGTCAACAAATAGGTAACAAATGATGCAGTTTAAGTAATAATTTAGAAAAACATCATATGAATTAAGACTAACAGTGCACAGAAAGTGAAAACTGCAAATAGTTAAATCACCGTAGAGAATTATAGAGTTACTTGATAGCTCCAATTTGCTTGAGAATAGTCTGACATAAGAATATTAAGTCAAAATATATATAGCAGCAGTGGTACTTTGTGAACCAAATTATATACAGGAAAATACAAATGTACAAAAAAATCATTCATACAAAAATGCTCCAGAAGAAGGTATATCCAAGACTGCATAACTTCTTCAACTTTATCTTAAACAATGACACAGATAATGTTCATTAGCAAATACATTAATGCATTTTGCTCTACAAAGGTATCAACTATAAGCAGTGTTTTGTTAGTGGTATGACTGCAGTACACAGTTAAGTGTAAAA
This sequence comes from Protopterus annectens, assembly GCF_019279795.1. Lineage (NCBI taxonomy): Eukaryota > Metazoa > Chordata > Ceratodontiformes > Protopteridae > Protopterus > Protopterus annectens. Next base: position 1,104,715,975 of record NC_056739.1, read on the forward strand.
TGTAATGAATATAGACTTAAGTACAAAGAATGCTGAATAAAACCTATTTGTGTTATTGCATTAGAATACTTACTTATATTTTGATCCCTACATGTGGAAGCACAGCATGCTTTTTTAGTGGAGACCACAGGTGAAAAACTCCACTAATAGTTACAGATGTAGTTGAAACTTTATGTCAGCACCTTAACTGTGCATTATCCCACCGTATGCCCGCGTCAGCATTAGGTAGAGGTGACACATGGTGGGATAATATCCTATGTGCCCCCATCTTGAATGTACATTATCCCACCATATGCCACACCAGTGCCACCTCCACCTGATGCTGGCATTTGTGTCATACCCTCAGTCTATCCCCTGTTGCATTCCAAACTGCACTATGGTAGTTACCAATCACATGCTAATAGCTGTTTTTGTACACAACAATTGCTTGTTTATCTGTGGTAAACCATACTGGCATCATAAGTAAATCAGATAACAAAAAATATTAACAATGACCAAGTCTATGTGGCAGGTCTTTGACCTTGTCCCTTGTCCCATGCAACATGCCTACAGGGCTGCACCTACCAACAAATACCCCATGACCTAAATAGATTCATAGATTCTTACTAAGCTAACTGCCCTTGCGAGCCATTTTAAGCTTAGCCAATTATCTCTTGTGAGACTCAAACCCTGCACCTTGTGTTTGTAAGGCAAACACCTTAACCATTAGGCCACCCTCCCAACCCTCTAGGCCACCCTCCCAACCCTCTAATATGTTCAAATCCATCGTCTTGCAAATGTAGCCACAATCCCCAAGCCTTGGCAATGGGTACATCAAGACCGCATACCTGTATACACATAACCCACCTGAGATATTGAAGGTTGTATATCTGGTCACACTATCTGCCCTGACATAGTAGCATACCTGGCTGTCAGTTGATCTATCGACATTCTTTGTTTGAGTCCCAATAGAGCAAAGAAATTATGCCAAACCACTTTTCAGCAATAGTGCAGTTTTCCCTTTTCTCCACTATTGTGCAGCCTCAGAGTAGGTATATGGGGGAGGGGGTGTAGGGGGTCCTCCCCATTCTAAAAAAAATGGTTTTGTGAGTACACCATTAGGTACCTGTAAAACTAAACTTCAGAAACAGTGATTTTTTTTCTCTGTTTTTGTCTCTCTTTTTTATTTATATTCATTTATTTTATCATTTTTTGTGGCACCTGCCATGGTTGTTCCTGTAGTGTTGGGCCAGTCCCCGCCATGCCATCAGATGTGTCCATCTCCTGCTGCTACATCATCTGCCTCAGACCTGCCTCTCTGTTGGGTAAGAGATGCCCTCTGATGGGAGGGGACAACCTAGGGGTGCCCTTAGGGACCTCTACCAAATGGGAGTGCTCTTCTTCCCTCCTAATGATGCTGACAAGTGGTCACAATTTAACACCCATGGAATAGTCTCTCCTGGTTTTACTACAGCAATTGAAGATAGCAGTGGCTGAAAAGATGTGCCGGCAACTGGATGCCCACCATGGCACTGTGGAGTACCTTCTAGAATGGCTGGTTTTCTTGTATGAGCAGTACATCCTGCCTGTTGAACCTCTAAGAGAACTACCAGCCTGTAGTACTTGACACCCAGTAATAATGGCTGGGGTTTTTTTTATCTCTGAGCTGGCTGGGCATTCAGCCATGCAAGGAACCCTCCATATCCCATCTTAATGTTTTTCCTTCCTTAGGTATCATTCCCAATTCCTTGTTGTCCAACACTCACCATCTGCATTTGTCCACCGTCTGAATCTCTGTGTCTGCATAATGCTCTCCCGCTTCTTTGTGAGCAGACCAGCCCTGTTTGTCTGACTCTGGGATCTATATCAGTCTGCTTGCTCCTGATACTTGACCTTTTCCATCCATCCCATCCTCAGCCATCCCTCACTATCTTCTCCACCCATCATTTTTTTAAGTGTTACAAAATGGGCTTTTTTACTAAAAAAAAAAAAAAACTTCCTCCACTTTTCATACCATCGTTTACTCTGCAGAAACTCAGTATCATCACCGCCAATTGCCTACATCTCATCTCATGTTCCCATCCAGGAGTTCTATTAAATGTTTTTTTTTTTTTATAATGTCCCTCTAGCACTGCTTTCATCACCTCCCTTGCAAAATTAACTTTTTCATATTAGCACTACCTCCTTCTAACTTGGGTTGCACAATCTGATATAGGCACCTTCTCAATTTTTTTCCTCCAAACTTATATTTCTGCAATACTTTCCATAATTTCCATCACCACTTGCTGGATGACAGTCTCATTCACCACAAGCTCAAATTACATATCAAATACATTAATTTAGCTAAAAAAATTATATCTTTATTTATCCAAATTACACACAGCAATCCAGGAAGACAACCACATTTTTGAAACACAGAGTAAGACATAGGTGACTAAGGCAACTGACAATCAATCACATTACAGTAAAGAATGCTTATGATCAGTGACTTGGTGAGACTATTCATATTTGTCATTTATAACTATATTACTATCCTGAAAAGCACAAAGTATGATTTCCATGAATGAAGATTCAATTCTTTGATTGGGAGGCATTGATTATAAAGATTTTAAATATATATATATATATATATATATATATATATATATATATATATATATATCGGTCCCCTTCATAACATCAAATCACCAGAACATCGAATCCGACTTCATCAAGATGACTTTGCCAAATCTTTATAACATCAGACTCCTGGAACAGCAAAAACCAACCCCAGGAACAGAACCACTTGGCCACCATGGTGAACCTTGCCCTTTCTCCATTGTAGCGTGATCTCTGAGTTGCTATACTTAGTAGAGATGCCACTTGGAGGGTTTTCTTGTTTTGCTGTTTGTTGTTTTGTCCTGGTGGTCAAGTGGTTGTTTACCTGGGGTTAGTTTTCATTGTTCCGGGAGTTCGATGTTACGAAGATTTGATGAAGTCGGCTCAATGAAGTCAGATTCAATATTCTGGTGATTTGATGTTATGAAGGGGACACATATATACACACACACACACACACACACACACACACACACACACACACACACATATCTATGTATATACATATATAGATGTGTGTGTGTGTGTGAATATATATATATATATATGTGTGTGTGTGTGTGTGTGTGTGTGTGTGTGTGTGTGTGTGTGTGTGTGTGTGTGTGTGCATGTGTGTGTGAATATATATATATATATGTGGGTGTGTGTGTGTGTGTGTGCGTGAATATATATGTGTGTTTGCGTGTGTGTGCATGTTCGTGTGTGTGTGTGTGTGTGTGTGTGTGTGTGTGAGTGTGTGTGTGTGAATATATATATATATATATATGTGTGTGTGTGTGTGTGTGTGTGTGTGTGTGTGTGTGTGTGTGCATATGCGTGTGCATGTGCGTGTGTGTGTGTGTGTGTGTGAATATATATGTGTGTGTGTGTGTGTGTGTGTGTGTGTGTGTGTGTGTGTGTGTGTGTGAATATATATGTGTGTGTGTATGCGTGTGTGTGTGTGAATATATATGTGTGTGTGTGTGTGTGTGTGTGTGTGTGTGTGTGTGTGTGTGTGTGTGTGAATATATATATGTGTGCATGTGTGAATATATGTGTGTGTGTGTGTGTGTGTGTGTGTGAATATATATGTGTGTGTGTGTGCATGTGCATGTGTGTGTGTGTGTGTGTGTGTGTGTGTGTGTGTGTGTGCATGTGCGTGTGTGAATATATGTGTGTGTGTGTGTGTGTGTGTGTGTGTGTGTGTGTGTGTGTGTGTGAATATATATATATATGTGTGTGTGTGTGTGTGTGTGTGTGTGTGTGTGTGTGTGTGTGTGTGTGTGTGTGTGTGTGTGTGAATATATCTATATATATATATATATATATATATATATATATGTATATATATAAAACAAACCCAAGCAGCTAGGAGCTCACAATTAGATGAAACGAATGAAATAGCAATCCTTTCAGCGTTGCAGCCTTGCAAGAACGAAATAAACGAACGTAGTAAAAAAGACTTTATTGCAGAACTTCAAAAAAGAGTGTGAGCACTTTCACGGAAGTCAATCTGCTTCTTCAGACATAGTAAAAGTAAACTCAGTCCTAGCTTTATATATATTCTATAACATCATGTGACTATTACATTGATTCATCAATAATTCAATTAATCAATTAAATCACTTGTAGAGCAATTAAGAAATTCAGAAATTCACTTAGAAATGCACTCAAAAGATGCACAATGCAACTAGCACACTAGAACATTTATAAAAATATCTATAAAAGTATTTATAAAAATATTTATAAAAATAAAATATATAAAAATATATGTATATAAATATACTAATAATAATAATACACACAACCTCATGTACTAACGTAACTTCCTATTTTTCAAATGAGGTTTAATAGAGACAGTTTCATTAAGACCCCTGCCCCTGTGTGCTCCCAGTCTAATAATCCAACAGAGTTCTGCTTGTTCAGTTTGATTAATTATATCTCCTAATCGTACAGTCTGTGCTTGGGCATGCAAAACCTGAAACAAAAAAGTATGTTCAGATCCTTGTTGCAATGTATGTTTTGCTAGGGCACTATAGTCATGTTCTCTGATGTAACAATATGCATGGTCCCTAATGCGTTCACGAAGTGACCTATTGGTTTTACCTACGTAGAAACAAAAACATGTCACACAATGTGCCACATATACAACATTCCTGGTATTGCAATCACTGTTATTTCTTAATTCCCAAAGACGTCCACTATCCGGATGTCTAAAGTAGTGAGATTCATCAATGGAATCACACTGTGCACATCTACCACATTTAGTAGTAGCTTCAAATACTCTAGAGGAAGAAGATGGATTACTAATGTTTAAATCCCTATAACATAGAGATTGTTTGAGACTCCTCATGTTACTATACACAGAGGTTGGATAACTACCTACTATATCCCTAACCTTATCATCCACCATGAGTATATTCCAATTACATGCTATGGCTTCCTTAACAATCTCAATATTATCACTATAGGGAAGAACCAGCGATTGTTTCCTGAAACTAGCATTATTCACTGGCTTCTTATATGAACACATTCCTTCCGAAAAATATGGTTTAGCTCTAGAGTTCCTTAGACCACTGACATTATGGTACACCATGGAGATTTCTTCATGGCTGTATCCCCTGTTTAACAATCCTAGTTCCAAATTAGCAAGCTCAGTCTCATACTGTGTGTCTTCACAAGACAGTCTAGAGAGCCTCAGCACTTGTCCTTTGATAATATTCTTAAAGACTCTAGGATTGTGCATACTGGTCCTATACAAAAATGCTGGCCTATAACAAGGCTTACGATGGACTTTAGTTAGGAAAGTATCATTTGCTCTATAAACCTCTACATCCAAGTAATGAATCACTGTAGGCGAGAAATTTATAGTAAATTTCAAAAATGATTCCATACCATTCAGCCATTCATAGAATGCCAATAGTGTCTCAGTAGTTCCTTTCCATAGAAAAAAGAGGTCATCTACAAACCTTCTGTAAAATATAACGTTGGGATGAGTTACTAGGCATTTACTTTCCCATGCAACCATGACCAAGTTGGCATAGCTGTTAGCACAGCTAGTGCCCATAGCAACCCCTTTTCTTTGCTTAAAACAAGTGTTTTCAAAAAGAAAGATATTATTCTCAAGCACTAATTCTAAAAGGAGACATAAGAACTCAGTCCTATCTAAATTAAACTGCTTAGATGCTGATAACAACATTCTGATGTGCTCCAAACCTTCATTATTAGGAATGCAGGTAAACAAAGAAACAACATCCATAGTTACTAACAAAACATTATCCAAACCATCTAGCATCCTGGTACATGAGTAAAGATCTGTTAAAAAATGTTGTGTATCCTTCAATACATATGTATAATTATTCAGAACTTTACTAAGTTCATAGTCCAGATAAATGGACAGGGGCTCAGTGAGCCATCCAGAGCCAGAAACAATAGGCCTGAATGTAGGTTTCTCCAGGTTCTTATGAACCTTTGGAAGGCCATGTAATGTAGGTATTAATGGATGTTGTACCATAAAATAATTAAACAATTTTTCATTGATAATATTCATACACTTACATTCCAAAAGAGTATTGCATATGTTGTCCTGCAAATTATATACTATTGTAGTCTGAACAACCTCATATGCATCATCATTTAACATTTGTAACATAGTCCTCGAGTAATAGTCTGAGTCCAGAACCACCACAGGGCCACCTTTATCTGCCGGGCGCACAGTAATATTCGTATTATTCCTCAAGCTATAAAATGCCTGTTGTTCCTTGCGATTCAAATTGCTGTCTTTAACAATCTTGGCAGCACTAAAATCATCATAGAGTTTATTTTTAACTGCCCTTAAAAAGGTATCAAGATTTGCTTGCAGTTGTGGTACAAAAGTACTTTTTTGTCTAAACACATTAATACTGCTTAGTGAATCCTTGCCATGTATTAAATTTAATGCTATGTTGCGTACAAAAACTCTGACGACTGTTATTGCCTGACTAATATCCATGCTACAACTGGGTATAAAATTCATACCTTTGTTGAGTAAAAATACCTCTTCAGGCTTCAGGTCATATTTGGAGATATTCAACACTAAACACCTTGGTTCCAGAACTTTTTCAGAGATCACTGGTTTTGTTGGTTGTAAGGTTCCTTCTGCTTCGCTCCTCTGATCACGTCAGAATCTATAGACCTCTCCCTGCCAGTTCGAATGGGTAAAGGGGCTGCTGGAAAATTTCCTGCCTCACCCATGAGCTTGAGTGCCTCCTCCTTCTCTAATTCAATTTTACGTCTTACCAAGCTCGACATACTCGCTGTGTTGATTTTGTCATTGGAAGGAAAAACAGGTTGTTGGCGCTCAGTTAGTATCTCATCTGGCATTGTATACACTGAGTGACTGGTTACTGGAGATGTAGCCTGGACCTGTAAGCTACCACTTGTTTGTTCCATCTCTTCAGACCTTCGAACCCTCTCCTCATTGGACAGCCGCTCTGTGTCACAATCATTCCGTTCTGACCGTGTATCATTGGGCATTAGATTACTAGTGCTCGCTGAATTAGCATTAGCAGTTCTTGTAGTCTCACTGATACCATTCGTAGCATTATACCTAGGCCAAACAAAAACATTGTTCTTAGAAAAGTCATCAATGTCTCTGTTTAACTTCCTTCTTTTGTGTTGTAACAAATTACGCCCATAGCGTGCCAATCTATCCAGTAATTCATGCATAAAAATTTCAGTAGATTCAGCTCCATACAAGTCCAATAACTTATCTTGTGAAGCAAGAACCCTATTTCTCAGTTCATATTCTGTGGGTTGAAAAAATTCTATTAGCAGTTTAATATATGCTCTACTGGCATTTAAATTGATTTGTTGCCATTGCGACAACAACGAGGGATAAGTATTACCATACGTGGGCATATTGAGGATTCTCAGTCCTCGTGGTACCACGTTACAATCAAGACAAGCCTCTAGATGATATCGTTGGCTTTGCAGCCTTTTAAATTTGTATAAATCATTTTCTATGTCCTTCTTAATAGATTTCACTACCTGCTCATTTATCACCATGGTGTCAGTTCCAGCAGTAGGTATACGCTTACAAATATTAAATGATGATGCATATGAGGTTGTTCAGACTACAATAGTATATAATTTGCAGGACAACATACGCAATACTCTTTTGGAATGTAAGTGTATGAATATTATCAATGAAGAATTGTTTAATTATTTTATGGTGCAACATCCATTAATACCTACATTACATGGCCTTCCGAAGGTTCATAAGAACCTGGAGAAACCTACATTCAGGCCTGTTGTTTCTGGCTCTGGATGGCTAACTGAGCCCCTGTCCATTTATCTGGACTATGAACTTAGTAAAGTTCTGAATAATTATACATATGTATTGAAGGATACACAACATTTTTTAACAGATCTTTACTCATGTACCAGGATGCTAGATGGTTTGGATAATGTTTTGTTAGTAACTATGGATGTTGTTTCTTTGTTTACCTGCATTCCTAATAATGAAGGTTTGGAGCACATCAGAATGTTGTTATCAGCATCTAAGCAGTTTAATTTAGATAGGACTGAGTTCTTATGTCTCCTTTTAGAATTAGTGCTTGAGAATAATATCTTTCTTTTTGAAAACACTTGTTTTAAGCAAAGAAAAGGGGTTGCTATGGGCACTAGCTGTGCTAACAGCTATGCCAACTTGGTCATGGTTGCATGGGAAAGTAAATGCCTAGTAACTCATCCCAGCGTTATATTTTACAGAAGGTTTGTAGATGACCTCTTTTTTCTATGGAAAGGAACTACTGAGACACTATTGGCATTCTATGAATGGCTGAACGGTATGTAATCATTTTTGAAATTTACTATAAATTTCTCGCCATTAGTGATTCATTACTTGGATGCAGAGGTTTATAGAGCAAATGATACTTTCCTAACTAAAGTCCATCGTAAGCCTTGTTATAGGCCAGCATTTTTGTATAGGACCAGTATGCACAATCCTAGAGTCTTTAAGAATATTATCAAAGGACAAGTGCTGAGGCTCTCTAGACTGTCTTGTGAAGACACACAGTATGATACTGAGCTTGCTAATTTGGAACTAGGATTGTTAAACAGGGGATACAGCCATGAAGAAATCTCCATGGTGTACCATAATGTCAGTGGTCTAAGGAACACTAGAGCTAAACCATATTTTTCGGAAGGAATGTGTTCATATAAGAAGTCAGTGAATAATGCTAGTTCCAGGAAACAATCGCTGGTTCTTCCCTATAGTGATAATATTGAGATTGTTAAGGAAGCCATAGCATGTAATTGGAATATACTCATGGTGGATGATAAGGTTAGGGATATAGTAGGTAGTTATCCAACCTTTGTGTATAGTAACATGAGGAGTCTCAAACAATCTCTATGTTATAGGGATTTAAACATTAGTAGTCCATCTTCTTCCTCTAGAGTATTTGAAGCTACTACTAAATGTGGTAGATGTGCACAGTGTGATTCCATTGATGAATCTCGCTACTTTAGACATCCAGATAGTGGACGTCTTTGGGAATTAAGAAATAACAGTGATTGCAATACCAGGAATGTTGTATATGTGGCACATTGTGTGACATGTTTTTGTTTCTATGTAGGTAAAACCAATAGGTCACTTCGTGAACGCATTAGGGACCATGCATATTGTTACATCAGAGAACATGACTATAGTGCCCTAGCAAAACATACATTGCAACAAGAATCTGAACATACATTTTTGTTTCAGGTTTTGCATGCCCAAGCACAGACTGTATGATTCAGAGATATAATTAATCAAACTGAACAAGCAGAACTCTGTTGGATTATTAGACTGGGAGCACACAGGGGCAGGGGTCTTAATGAAACTGTCTCTATTAAACCTCATTTGAAAAATAGGAAGTTACGTTAGTACATGAGGTTGTGTGTATTATTATTATTAGTATATTTATATACATATATTTTTATATATTTCATTTTTATAAATATTTTTATAAATACTTTTATAGATATTTTTATAAATGTTTTTGTGTGCTAGTTGCATTGTGCATCTTTTGAGTGCATTTCTAAGTGAATTTCTTAATTGCTCTACCAGTGATTTAATTGATTAATTGAATTATTGATGAATCAATGTAATAGTCACATGATGTTATAGAATATATATAAAGCTAGGACTGAGTTTACTTTTACTATGTCTGAAGAAGCGGATTGACTTCCGTGAAAGCGCTCACACTCTTTTTTGAAGTTCTGCAATAAAGTCTTTCTTACTACATTCGTTTATTTCATTCTTGCAAGGCTGCAACACTGAAAGGATTGCTATTTCATTTATTTCATCTAATTGTGAGCTCCTAGCTGCTTGGGTTTGTTTTATATAACTCTTTGGGCTTTGGTGTGTTTTCTGATATATATATATATATATATATATATATATATATATATATATATATATATATATATGTTTATATGTGTGTGCGTGTGTGTGTGTGTGTGTGAGTGTGTGTGCGTGTGTGTGTGTGTGTGTGTGTGTGTGTGTGTGTGTGTGTGTGTGTGTGTGTGTGTGTGTGTGTGTGTGTGTGAATATGTACATGTGTGTGTGTGTGTGTGTGTGTGTCTGTGTGTGTGTGTGTGTGTGTGTGTGTGTGTGTGTGTATACTGGAACTGTTGCTCATGAATAAAAATAATGCAAATGATATTAATGATTTCTGTATAATGCAGCTTTACTCCCTAAGCCTCCTCTAAAAAAAGTTGGGGCTTTCCCTGTAAACGTAGCTTCTCAGACTAACTGGTTTAATTTTGTTCTGTCAGGTAATGCTGCTCTCTGTTTGCTGTTCATAGTCTGTTTGAGATTTGATTATTTTTCTTTATGTTTATTATATCTAATGTAGTACTGCTGCATTTGTAGACAGCTGTAATGCTGCTCTATAGTCTTGTATGTTTTTTTAACATTTAATAAGAGTTTTGTTGCAAACAATAAGGTTATTCCTGTCGTACGACAGCAGTATAGCAGTACAAAAGTGCAGAGCAGCTAAAGCATGATTCAGACATAAACTGTCAGATCTTAACATTAATGCACCACTTAGCTAGGAATGCCAATAAATGGTGACTATAAATATAGCATTGTTATCTATGAAAGTACATTCACATAGCACAGATATATTTCCCAATAAAATGATGTTAATAGCAGCTGCATAGGGAAATTAGAGTTGAGTGGCAGATTACAGCAAGAGAAGTGCAAACACAGTGCTTCAGTGTATTGACTTTTGCAAATGTGCCTTCTGCTATTATTTCACAGGAACCTGCTACAGTAGTATGAAGCAGAAAAAGAGTTCAGTATACCTACAAAACCATGCAATAGTTAAAAATAGATGGCTTTATTTATAAAATGTTTGTGCATTAACATAACAATAAAGATTGTGACAGATAAATGCTCACACTGTGAGAATGCAAGTGTTTGCTAAGGCCAGAAAAAAGCAAACGTAATACATGCCCAAATGTGCATTCTGCCGAAAATAACCTGAAGGCACAATTTGGACCACACACACATAAGAAAAGAGACGTATAGATTACAAAGAAATTGTAACTCATTGTTTCTGAATAACAGAGGCATACAGAAAAAAATGTACTCATTGAAAGTACAATGCTCCTATGGATTAGGGTACTCAAGGAAGAAAAGGAACTGTCCGTGTGGTCCAAATGTTATCTGCTGCACTGTCTTAAACTATGTGCATTATTTCCTATGTAATGCACTGCTAGTGTACTCAGTGGTGTGTGATACCAGATGTCAGCAGTTTCTGAAAGATTTAACTTGAAATATACTTAATACCTTAATATGGAGCGTTTCTCCGTGGGCCTCCGCTGAAAATTGGCTCGTTCCCAGTTAACAAATGTAAAATAAAATAAATAAAATAAATCTAGCACAAATGAGTTCTAAAACTTCAGTGTAAACCTATACATGGATTATTCTTCTGTAACAGCAAACTAACTTGATTGATGCAGTGACCCTTGACCTTACATTCAAGCTGTAAGAGCTATAATTAGCTAACTGTGCGATAATTGTTTATAGTTCACATTATGTTCCAGTGGTCTGATGCTATTCATGTACTAAAACATGTGCTTATCATTTTTTCTGGTTACAGGTCGGTTAATTGTGATAAACATATAGGGCTTCCCTGTTGGCTAAATCACTGAAGCTTCCTCAATACATCTATAAGCTGTCACCTAATGAAAGTTCTTTTCCATTTCGGAAAAGGTCACTGAAACAATGCAAGCTTATACCACACCCTGGTGCTACTGTTACTGTCATTTCATTAGCTTGGACTGAAAGTGGTTGATCAAGATTACAAGCTTCCTGCTGTCTGTAAGATATGTGCTAGGAAGGCACACATTATCTTAACTGGCAAGCAATAATCCTACTGAAATTTGATCACTCACACTGAAATTGCTGTCCTTTGAAATCATTAACTACCACTTATCATATTTCCATTGTAGTACTATTTTCCCTTCAACCGTGACATTACCAGTTCAGGAAATATTCAAAGTGATTTTCATTTTAAAGGGAAGCTTGCTGACACACATGATTTTGTTTGATTATGCTATCATAGTATTTTGTTAAAAGGTAACGATGTAGCTTAGCATTTTGCTGAGTGGAAAAGAAGTCTGAATAATAACAAGGCATGGTGTAAAGCATTGTTGACAATCTCTTTTCCATCATAGTATTTCTAGCTTAGGAAGAGTGTGTGTATGTGTAGCCAGAGGGTAGCAATTAATTCATTATGGCTTACATGCAACATTTTGTCATCACTTTTGACTGTAGAATTAGGCTTACATAGCATATCCTCATGACACACTAACTAGGTCATAAATGTTAACATATTCCAAGCCCCCCCCCCCCACACACACACACACACACACACACATACAGCATTTTGCAGAAACATATTCCATTTCTAAAGCATCTTCACTAAGAATTCATTCGCTGTTGTTGCCTCCCATCTATTATTTTCATGCATTTTTTTCCATGATAACTGAAAGTCATTTATCTCGATGCTGCAATTCTTTTTGCCCCTGGATGTTGTTTCCAGTTGTGGAGCCTGTCCATTCCCTTCCTATAGAGAAAAAAATGCAGACTCATTTCGCTTCCATTCAGAGATACTGCCTACAGTGTTCTGTTTCAGGGTTAGATTGGGGCTGATACTATTACCACATCTCATCAAGGCTTATACTTGTCCTTTAAAATGTCTAAGGCAACTGGCAAGGTGCATTCATTGTTTATTGGCGGTGCAGAGGTTTAGTATTCTCTGTGAGAGGTAGGAAGGTGCAGATTTGATGCTAGCCTTATCCCATTTGCCCTTTCAATATCATTTTTCCTTTGGCTACTTTACATTTGCAGAACTGCCATCAGGGTATATTAAGGTATATATGAAATGTTGAGACCTGCTGGAGTGAGTCCCAGAACATGGAGGATGAATGGCTAAAAAACATATACTAAATCCAAGACAGCCATTTCTTAGAATATTTCTTTTTCTCTGAGGTATGGGAATCTCAGAATTAGTATGTATGAGTCTGGGGGTGTTCAGGGGAGCTTGCGCCACTGTAAAAGAAGTTTAAAGGAGAAGTGCGATGTTTGAGATTCGCACCTGCTACACTATTGGGCTTTTTTTGAGGCATGTCAGCACTTGGCATTTTGAGTGCCAACATTTCAGTAGGGAGCCCTCATTAGAATAAACACAGTGTTGCCCACATTCACAGTAAGTAGATAGATGTTATCGCAATACCTGGGTGGCCGATTACTGTCACACTGTCTTTCAATGTAACGTAGGCAGACATTCCATAAGACCATCTCCATGGCAGATTTGTACAGGGGGATTAAGGTTATAAGCTGCTACCGAGTTTCATCCTGCAGTCCAGAATGTGATTCCTACCATTTGCAACTGCCTGGAGTGTGACTCTGGTAAACTCATATAACCAGGCAGTACTTCCCTGAAAACAGGTATATGCCTAGTGGGCTTACCCAGTCAGTCAAAGAATATTATCAAATTAAATAAAGATGAGTTGTCTTTGAGACAACTGGTCTTCTCTTCCGTAACCACTTTTCTGATTATCTGGATTTCCTTTCAAACCAGATACACTTTTCAGTGCAATTCGATTTATACAAAACTCTACATAGAAATATGATAAAACTCAAAGTTTGTGTTCCAAGTATTGCAAACCCCTCTTACTTTAGCTAAAACTGAAACTTTACATTCTACAAGTGGCATGCCCCCTTACTTCCAATACAGGGCCAGGTCACCCACATCTCCTTACTTGTAATCACCTCTGAGGTCACCTCAGGACTGGGCAGGTTAGGTAGTTTCACACAAATGGGCTTTTGCTAAAAGGGATGTTCTTCAGACCTGAGGCACAAATGTCTCATCCATAAACCCTGCAGCTGCTTTACTGGAACAATTTCTATTTTCTTATGTACACAGTATACTGGATTTTAGCAATTGCCTCACTTCTCTTTTTCATAATCCACCCTTTCCCCACCGGTGTTTAAATTACTGGTGTGTTCTCATGTACTTCCATCCAGACACACACACACACACACACACACACACACACACACACACACACACACACACACACACACATTTACTGGCAATTTAGAGGGTCTCCAGTTCACCCGTGTCATGTCTTTGGGAAGAGGTTCCATCCAACAAAAATCCACATGGACTTAGGAAGAACATGCCATCTCCAAACAGAAGGGATCCAAATCAGGAAACCAAACTGAAGAATGAAAAGAGCTGTGAGACAGTAAAACTAACTGCTGTACCACTCTTCCACCCAGTTATTTATGGTTTCTTCATTACATTTCTTCTTTTCATTTGTTCAAATTTCCATGTATACACCATCTACAACTGGGCTGCATTTTTCTATTCTAGAAGGCCTTCTTTATTTACAGTGATGTCACAAATCTAGTTCATTGTCATCTACATATTTGGAACCCTTGAATATTATACACCCAAACAAAAGACATTATGAGTTAGAGGTTGGTAACTTTTGTGATGGTACCAGCCATCTCTGTGGTCCAGGCACTAAAATCACATGTGCTGTTATATCTAATGATATGACTACAGCAAGTGATTTCCCAATTGTAGACAATAGTGACTTTGGTTAGTTCATATTCCTTCATGTAATGATCACCTCATCACCTCAGAGAAAATTTTCAATCTGCAGACATTTGAACTATTCATCTACAACATGACAATCATTGGATGTTAATGTTAACAAAACAAAGTTTTAAAGATCAACATAAACTACAACTATATAGGACAAAATGGGTTCTATCATCTTGCTTTTGTAGAGGACTCCTTGCAGACATAACAAAAAAGTTGTATTAAAAAAGAAATGCCTCTAATGCATAAAATGAATGGGACTATGTATATTAACTGTTGTGCTGTGTAACTTGGTTATTAGAACACGAAATACCATTAGCTGTTTGAAAGGGAAAATATGTATATGTACACACACACACACACGCGCGTAGAGAGTGTGTACTCTTTTGTGCAAAATGTTGAAATGAAGCAGTTTTTTCTACTGCAGGAGTTATAATTTGTTATGTATGAGATGCTGGGGAGCTCCTAAATATTATTCCCTTGGCATAGTGAACTGCTAATCCCTTGGTGTAGCAAACTCTGGAAGGAGGAAAACCAGTATTGAGCCTTATGAAGAAAGTATTGTTTCAAAAGTATTCATTCCGAGCAAGAAACAAAATGTTACAAAAGGGCACTGCTGCACTACAAGAAACTCACTGAGTTCATCAGGAAATTACCTGACAACACCAAGAAACGGACAGCTCCGTGTCCTGGTAGTAGCTCAACAGAAAAGTGTGGCAGTCTTACAAAGATTAGAATAGAGATGATTTTAAAAATCCTTGGGGAGAAAATGGCAGTAAACGATTCTTTTAGGCGGTGTCACAGGATATGAATTGACTACACTTTGTAAATTTAATGCTGTTAGCTGACAAAAAAAAGCAATTACTAGAAAATGGAAAGCAAAATATAATTGTAATGCAAGCACTCAATATTGTAAAAGAGATAAAAGAGCTGGGGAATGGATCTTTAAAGCAGGAAGGAGTGAATCGTATAGAAAAATGGAATTTCTGGGAAGAAAACATGCAGAGTAATGTTCGAGAGGAGGATAGAGGTCTAAGGGAAGATAGGAATGTGAAACTTTATGCAATGTCTGAGTGAATGACAATTGTTAAAAAAGTAAAACATATATGTAATGTATAATGCATGTAAATGAAAAATGTCAACACGGTTTGTTTTCTTTTAATGTACGAGTGCCTATGTCTCAACTGATAATTTAATAAAGGTGTTGTAAAAATGTGGTGTATTGGTAAATGGGATAAAAACACAATCACTGCATGATTCTTTAATTAGTAGCAAGTCAAACATCAGTCAATGTCAGTAAAACCCAGACCAAAAAAAATGGGAAGGATATGTACTCACAGGTTTATAGCAGACTGTCCCATAACTGAGTAGTGTAATGTACTGTTTTAGGTACGCTAAAACATTGTGTTCGATTAACCCAAACTTTTGCATAAAGACATTCTGTGGAACATCTAGGAGCAGACAATAATGAGATGATGGTGGAACTTTGGCTGCGTAGCTGTCTTTAGTTGCATTCACTTCAAATTGTTGGTATACCCAAATACTGCATTAAGATTTGGAATCTTTTGTATTGTATAAGTTTGTAATTTACTATAATCCCTCTGAACCTGAAGCCCTATCAAAGAAATGTTGAATTAATTTTAATTTCTGCCTAAGCCTGTTTACACTTAACACTTACCATTTGTTTTCCATTGGTCCAGTCTTATTTGGTCCTTCTCTGCTGCTGATGCTGCTGGTTTATTTTCATAGTTACTGCAAGAGCACTGCATCAACTGGCAATGTTAAATAACCTTTGGTAGGGCTGTGCAGCTGTGTCAATGCCCTGTAGTTTACCTATGGAGCTTGACTAGTTAAAGTTTGTACACAGAAATCGGGATTCAAATCAACATGTACAAAGTTTAGGACTGAATTTTTGCACTATACAAATTGTATCTGTTTACACAAAACTGGTATTGGAATTGACGTTATATACAGGATGTGCTAAGTGATCTGCTGTTGATTTGTTGTAGCACAGCTATGGACTGTGCTATTTTGCTTCAACTTGTTTCCATACAGAACAGTTGATTATTGATCTTTGATTAACACCAGAATATTGTTTTGTCTTGTTGGGACATTGCCTATTTTCCTCTTTTATCTGGTCTGCTGCACTGGGTTCTGCTTAACATTTTTTAACCAGTTTCTTTTTTTTTTTTTTTTTGGTCTTCCTTGGATATTGTCACCTCCTGAAGGACTGGTTTGCAATCACTCGGCTGTTTGGATACTTTTTTTCAGGATCATTGGCTTTAACACTAATATTAGACTTTCTGAGAGCTCTAGCTCATGCAAGGGCTCAGAAGATAAGTATTGGTTTATTTTTATTTGCCATTAATCTACTCCGGCATTGTCTTCGCCCCAGCTTCGCTGACACTCAGAAGTAAAGCCCAGTTACATGCTATTATGGGTTCTTGCTGACTGCATTTGTGCTTCTGCATTACCTGGTCTCATTGCTATATGATGGGCTTTACTAGAGTTTAATGTCAGTTTTTTTACTGCTTTGCACCTTTTTTATCTTTCTCTTGTATTATTTGTATGATGATGCTGATCATTAGCCTGACTATTAAGATGATACCCGACAGAACATCCTTTCTATTTTTTTTTACATCTGCCTCCCCACACATCTTTTTTACACATATTTTTCAACTTTGTAGGTGGCAGTATATCTTATTTAAGCTAAGTGATAGCCACTATAGTATGGCCAAAATGGAGACCCCTAAGTGCAGTCCAGTGGGTCATTGGCCCCAGTGCTACTTCTGTTGGGGTCTATATTATATACTCAAAGTTTCAAAACTTCGAACCTCATATGATCTACACCATATGAGCGAAGTTTGAAACATCGAATATATAATAAAAAAGAAAAAAAAAGAAAAACTTACCTAAATGCTCTGAGCAGGGAGGCAAGCCCCCCTGCACCCCCCACACCCCCGCTACTTAAATAAACCAACTCTGAGATTGCACTTCAGTGCAGAAAAGGGAAATCTTCCCATTCTGTGCCGTACAGATCCATTTGTTTTAACCTTCGAACTTGTAAAAGTTCAATCATATGGTGTCGACCATGTGACATTCGAACTTTTACAAGTTTGAGGTTATAATAGGAACCCTTCTATTGGGCAAAACACTGAAGTTCCTGTCTTTTTTGGTACCCAGAGTCCTGCTTCTGCATCAGCAGCATGTAACTAAGAGCCATCCTTTAGTGACTTAATGTAGGGCACTGCACACTAATGTGAGATAAAGCTACAACAAGACTAGGATTATCGGCCACCTGCTGCATAATGTAGCACTTGCTTCCATCAGCAAGATGTGGCTTGATAAGAACTGTGGCCTGCATTTAGCCTCATGTATTCTGCCAGCATCCTCAGTGATCAATGCCTTCAGAGCAGCAGAACAGTGGATAAGGTTGCTATAGGAGGTTGCCCAGAGCTTGAGCTGACATGGGTTGCTTGCTTCTAGAAAAAAATATCCCATTTCAACTTGTCCTTATTGCAGGAACAAAGCATAGGTTTCTTCTCATTAAACATTCACCAGGTTGTGTGAGGACATTTCTACAGAAGTTCACTGAGTTCTTTGTGGACTCTGTCTTGGATCACCAACACCTAGTTGTGCATTGTGACTTTTTTATTTGGGTCAATAATGAATCAGTAACATTGACTCAGATATGTAATTTAGTTGTATTTGTTCAGGTTATTACCTCTGCAACCCATAAATTAGGTCACTCTCTGGACTTAATCTTTCTACTGGATTTAAAAATATCAGACTTGGTGGTGGAACCAGTTTCTTGGTCTGACCATTTTCTTCTCCACTTTATAGTCCCCTTTTCTCAAACTGAAGTCAGTTAGAACAGTCATATTACTCCTGATAATTTTTCTTCTGCACTCTTTCAGCTCCTTTCAGGGAAGGGTGTTAATTCATTTGATGCTATGGTCAGTGACTATATTAAGTTATTGACCTCAGCACTGGAACTACTAGCCTCAAATCATGTTCACCTGGTATGTACTAAGAGGTAGAAGCCTTGTTATAATCATGACCTCCACTTTTTATGATGCGAATGTCGTTGGCATAAGGTAGGTCTGTAGCGTGACAAACTTGAGCTAGATACTCACTACCAGACAGAGATCACGCATAAAAGGCATTTTTTTCTGTCCAGATAGATCTATTCAGTGGCTAACTGACCAGCCATGCTAACTGAACAGCCATGCTAACTTACCAGCCATGCTTTTCTGAGTGTTGGAAAGGTTATACAGCCCAGCTTGTCTGTACCACTAGAGGAACTTTACATGTCTTACAAAGATAATCAACTTCTTGTTTTTTCATGAACAATATTGCCACTATTAGATTCACTCTACTGCCAGCTGACCCATGGAAGTTACAGTAGTTTCAGTCCTCCTATGTTCTTTCTCTGGGATGTTGTTTGATATTCCCAATTCTGATGAGTTTGTGAGTATCATCTCAACTTTGTCACCAACAACATGTGGGCTGGATCTATGTCCACTGAGACTGGTACTAGCCAGCCTTGATGTCTTAGTCTAGTGATTATTCAGTCCTTGGTTTCATTATTGAGGCTTGGGTTTTTTCTGTTGATGTCAAAGGAGGCCTGTGTAATTCCTAGCCTCAAAAAACCCTCACTGGACACCAATATCTTTCACAATTACTGACCAATCATTAACCTTTCAGTTTTAGGGAAGGCTTTTGAGAAGTCTGTTCATAGCTTCATAGGTTCATAGGTTCAAAGGAAGTTACTAGGCTAGAGGCCCTAGAGCCTTTACAAGCCTAACCATGTTAATCCCAAGTATCCCCATTTGTTCTTTTTGGTTAGGTCACAGAATGAATTTATGAACAGAGTGGGCCTGTGATTAACACTGGCGACCCCTATCCATTAGTGACATGGATGCTACCCCAGGGGTGAAATTGCAGTCTTCCATCCAATTATCTAGATTGTGTTTAAATAGGGACGGTGAGGAGCTCTGTTTTATGTGAATAGGAAGTCTAGTCCAGAGAAGCAGCAGTCTCTGGAAGACATATCAGTCTCTCCAGCATGTTTTGTTAATGTCACATGCTAGGTTGAGATTCCTACAGAGAGTGACTCTTATGCCATTTGACTTGTGGATGTGCAGCATTTCCATTAGGGCAGGGTTGGAGATTGCTCTATTGGCCAGGCACAAGTCACCTCTCCGCAGCCTATAAGATACAGAGTAAAGTGACAGGGCTTTCAGCTTGTCCATGTAGGTCATGGTTTGGAGTCCCTGTTTTTTATTAGTGAGAAACCTCTGAGGTCTCTCCAGCTGCTGCAAGTGTCTAGTGAGGTACATGCAAAAGGGTGCATTATACTCTGTTAGTTGTCTGCTGAGGGTTGAGTACAGTGCAGTTATAACATCCCCTGACCTAGATGCTATGCTGTTGCTTATGCAGTATGCAACGTAGAAGGCTTTCCTTACCATTATGGAAACGTTGTGGTCAAGGTTCAGATTGTTACCAACCTGTGTTCTCAAGTCTCACACCACTGGGTTGGAACTCAGAGGGGTGCTGTCAATATTGTAATTTGTAAAGAATTCCATTTTGCCAAAGGGAATAATAATGCATTTTTTGCATTTAGTTTTAGACCATGGCTTTGGCACCAATCATTTATTTGTGTTAGCCCTTCTTGTAATATGTTGACATTGTTGGGGGACTCTTGCTCGTTCGCAATCATCAGTGAACTTGGTGAGCCAAAGGCTGTCTACTTTGGCCTGGACTTATGAGAAATAGATACCAACAGTAAGGGGCCAAGCACTGACCCCTGTGGTACTCCATTGGTGACGGGTCTACTGCTGGAGGTGGAGTCATTAATTTTGACAGAGAGTCTCATTTGGTGAGCCAGTTTTCTACCCATCTATTAATGTAAGGGTTAATCCCTATCTGGGAGAGTTTCTCAACAATGCCAGAGTGGGGAATTGTGTTGGAAGCCTTGGCAAGGTTGAGATATTTAGTGCACTGTCTTACCTTCATCCATGGCTTTGGTGACATTCTCAAAGAAGTCCACCAGGTTTAATAAGCATTATCTACCATTAACAAAGCCAAACTAGGTTGGGTCTAGCAATTGGAGGTCGCCTATGTCCTTGTTCATAAGGTCCATGATAATTCTTTCCATGGCCTTGCAGATGAGGCTGGTTAGACTTATGTGTCTGTAGTTCCCAGGGTAAGTTGATGCCCCCCCCCCCTTTGTGCAGGGGGATTATTGTTGCTGTTCTCCATTCTGCAAGAATGTAGCCAGTTGTTAAGCTATGATAAAACCGAATGCCAAGTGGGACTGGTAGGTCTAATTTCTGATTGTTTAGTAAACAACCTGGGATATTGTCTGGTCCCATTAAGGCTGTGTTTTTGGCCTTGGTGAGTGCAGAGGTGACCTGTTCTCTAGAGATACTAGGCAGAGGGCTGGTGTCAGGTATGCTTTGGGATATGGTAGGTGGGGATAGGGGGCTGACCTTTGGGCTGAATCTGTCAGCTAGCAGGTTAGTGATATTTTCCAGTGTAGTATGAGTGATCCCATCTACAACCAGTGTGGCACATAGCTGGGCATTTCCTTTTAGACTTTGGATGTAGTTAAAGAATGCCTTATGATTATCCTTGGCTAGGGATGCAATTTTAGTTTTGTAATTTGCTTTAGAAGACTTTACAAGATTTCTGATTTTTTTTGTTTAGGCTTAGGAGGAAACTCTTCCTCTGCAAAGTGATATCCCTCTTGCTTTTGGACAACAGTTTCTTCCTCTTGTTATATATTCTGTTTATACTTGAAGTCCACCATGGTGGCTTGCTTCTATGGGAAGACCTGGTTTTGATCCGGTCAGGTACAGCAGAGTTTACACAGTCGCTTAAGTGTTTGTACAGGGAATTTGTGTACACTTCTGCATTATAATCATTGATGTCTGCGATGGTGGGTGGTATGAAGCTTTTTCTACAGTTGCTTAGTAGGCTGTAGTTAGCTTTAGTAGTTTTTTTATCATTTTTGCTCCTGTGAGGGTGTCAGTTCCAGTAGTGACTGATTTGTGGTCTGACCTAAGCAGGGAAAGCATTATGCATGGGGAAATACAATGACCCCTCATGTTAGTGAGTACTATGTCCAAAACATTAGCACCCCTAGTGAGGGTGCAGACTATCTGTTCCAGGGCATTTGTGTTAACAAAGTCCAGGAACCTCTGGGCGAGCATGTTTTTGCTTGTGTATGTCTTCCAATCTATGAAGGATAGTTGAAATTTCCAACATGACTAAGGTGATAAGCTGTATGGCAAGGGATTCCAGTAAATTGAGGTAGGCAGTCTGCTTGTCCTGATTCATGGTGGGGGATCCATACCTAGCAATGATGTGGTATGGTACTTTCCCGGTAGTTAATTGGACATGGAGTAGTTAGAGACAGTCATGCTGTTTGACCTGTCTCGAAGTGTATTTGGTTTTAATGATGATGGATACATCTCCACCTTTGGTTCCTTTATGCTCATTTTGAGGTCTGAACATGTGGAAGGTATTGTAGCCTTGCATGGTCAGTGTACTCTCAGCGGCCTTGGACCATGTCTCAGTAACTGCACAGACATCAACATCCTCTAAGGTGATGAGTGCTTCCAGGGAGTGAAGTTTAATGTTTAAACTCCTAGCATTAAGCAGCACAACCTTGAGTTTGTCTCTATTAGATTTTGTTACATTGAAAAATTTGTTGTTTTGACATTGCCTAAAAAGGCACTATTGGCAAGGCAAGGGCCTTTGCCAGTATCCAAAAGCCTAGGGGGTGAGGTGCAGACCATCTGTAGCAAAGCAGCAAGGTCTGTCTACCATATCCTGCCAGGCAGACAGATACTGGACCCCCCTTGACTGACAGAAGCTAAGACAATTGTTGAAGTCAGTCATTTTTTGTTTATATTGTGGCATCATCCTGGGTGAGGATAGTTTACTGCATAGGGCTAGGGACATACCTGTCTGGGACACATAATCAGAGAGTTCCATCATGTCTCTCTTCATATAGTCCAGAGAGGTACATCTCAAGTCATTCACTCCAACATGGACTATGACATAGTCATAACGGTACGTGTTGTTGAGTGACTTGAGTGCATGCATGATTTATCAGATCCTGGCACCTGATAGGCAGCTGATTGTGACCTTTTCCTTGTCCAGTCTGGCGAGGTGAACAGCCGTGTGTCTCACTATGGAGTTGCCTATGACTAAGACATTTGATGTGTTTTGTCTTAGGGGCTTATTTGTTGAGGCACATGTGTGTGTGTTGATATGTGTAGTTGTTTCTTTTTGCTTAAAGGTGAGTGTGTGTGGTGTGCATTTGGGAGGTCTCTGTTCTTTTGGTAGGCTTTTAGTGACCCAAAAGAAACCAACAAAAAATACAGTCAAGAGAAACACATTCAACACATCTTCACTAGGCCTCTAGTACTGGGGAACTGCAAATGCTGGCTAAAATATAATAGGTTCACACTTTATAGTTTCATATGTTAGATTTTTTTTCTGCAAATATAGTTTAAAGAGTAATAAGAGGTAAAAGGTCAGCAATGGGTTTAGGGCATTACAACATGCATTTTGAATATGAATATAAATGTAGTCAAACTATATGTATTGCAAAGGAAAAGAGTTACCTTATATAAAGTAAAAAGTGTAGATTTGTTTGAAAAAAAATGTAAATGCGACATTGCATCTTACATGCAGTGTGACTTTTGATTTTCTCTGCACATGTAATAAATCAATAATCATAAACATAGCAAGGGACCTGATACAGTTTGCTTCAATGATCAAGAATGAATATTTAGCAGTTTTCCACTCTTCTGGACTGGCAAATGTTTCAGAGGACATTAAGAATGAAATATATTGCCATATAATTGTTGCAGTTTAGTTTAGAATTTCAGGTTATGCTTTTATTTAACTAGTTATACACTTTGCTCTCTTTCTATGTATAATGGAATATTATACAATATGTTGATTTGAGATTATGTATAATTATACTGTTACAAGGGAATGTAACTGTTTACTAATCATAGTAACAAAATTTCATTTCTTATTGAAATTGTGTGATCATTTCCACAGTAATAAGTAAAATGCACAGCTTGGAAGGACTACAGATAACCATGTCAACCACTAACATCTTTCTGAAGAAGTATATTAAAAGTAAAGACGTATGAACTTATCGGGAAGTGTCTGCAATACTATGTGGTTTTAATAAAAATAAAATACATTGCTCAACAAGCACAACGTGATATGTGTCATGTTTTTGTTAACAGCACGCTAGTTCAAAGAAAGTCACCCTTTGATGTACATATGAAAACATGCCAAGTTTTTCATTACTAACTGCAGGTTCTTGGCAACTGGCCACCTCTGTGCCGCCAATGTCCTTCATAATTGTGGTTTATGGATTACAAATCAAACTAAGCAGGGCCTAATCCATTCCTTTGCATAAAAGTTATTAGCAGACTCTTCCAGAATAAAAAAAAAAAAATCAGCCACAGTCAGCTGTAAGATTGTCCGTATTTATTCTACATTAAGAAATGAAAGGCCACCTGTCCCAGCTAGTAAAAAAAAAAATATAGTACTATCCCATCTATTTTTTTTTTACTGGACCTCCTCCACATCTACCAAACTTTGTGGGGTCTATATCATAACATCAAAGTGTCAAAACTTTGAATGTTACAACATTGAACCCAAAACCACAAAAGCTGAAAACCTCAAACACTGAGAATAGCAATGTTTTTTCCTGGGGAAAAGAAAATCTCTGTTCCAGTACAAAACACAAAACACACGAATGCTACAAACTATTTCTAATGTGGGGGCTGTGCCCCCCATACCCCCCCTACTTAAATATATGAACTCTGAGATCACACCACAGTAGAGGAAATAGCAAAGCCGTGGAAACGGTGCACCAAATTCTTTCCCTGGGAAAGAATTTGATGTTCCGCTGCTTCGATATTTTCAGTCTCCAATCTTTCAGGTTTGAGGTTTTGGTATTCGAACTTTTCAGCATTTGATGTTTAGATATACACCCACTTTGTGTCATAACTACCCACTATTAGTGTTGCCAAGCACAGACAGTGTAAGTCAAAATATACAATAATTTTTGAGAAGGCAATAATTTGCCTACCTCAGCTGCACTAAGTGTTCTTCCATCAAATACAAATTAAATCAATCAGTCCTGATTGCAATGTGGATATCCCAGGATCGAATATGAACCCAGGAAATGGAACAGCAGATGAAAGATGATAGGGTTGAGTGGATGACACTGACTAATCCATCTTGAGGGGGGAGGAAAAGCCTGTCCTACTGCAGTGTGACCGTCTACTAAAGAGAAGGTTATACAGCAAGCACCATATGGGTTTGGGATGAAAAATTACCTCTGTCAAAGTATGTCCATGAGGTAGCCTCCATCAAGGACATGTGGGAATGTGTACATTCCCATTGGAAGGAATAGCAGGACCTTACATCAGTGAGTGCACACACAAGCTGCGGGTGAGAGAGAGAGAGAAAATGGAAAATTCCCTCATATCTGTCTAGATGATGACCGCACAATTATTATGCATGGTTCTTGCCAGGGTGATGAAGAAAAAATGGACATAGTTGTATTAAAGGAACACAGATAAAAATATAAAATAAATGAAAACATGCTCAGATTAAATGAAAAAGGTACCAATAATTCAACAAAATAGAGCTGTACCAAAACTCATATATCCGCTTGTTATAATAGTGTTACAGAACTAAATGATATTGTGGGATGTATCTTTCACTGTGTAATTGGGACATATAATATTACAAGATGGACTTATTGCTGGGCAGCAGCAAGGATGTTGGATGTGCAAATCTAAAACTTCTGTCTAATTCCTTGTTATCCATTCATATGGCTTCAATAGGGGGCAGGAAGCCACATACATTTTCTGATAAGTTGCTCCACTCTTCGCACCATTGAGACATTAACAAAAAATGATGTATAACCTGCGGTTATATTATCAGCTATTGAGGTTTAATGTGACAAGAGTTAAGGCAAATGATACACTGTACTAAAGTTCATTAGTCAATGTGGTAACTTAACTCAGGACTATACATCAATTTTAAATGGGTTAAACTAATTTTTGTAATCTTTTAATTCAGAATTTTTTTTTTTGCAAATTGTAGTCAATGACATTTAGTAGCTCTATTGGCAGGTGTCCACTGAAAATATATATAAATGATTGACAGGGGTATTCCAAATGATATTTCTATACCAAAATACTCCAAAATGCTGTGTAGGATTGAAACCGAACCAAAAAAAGAGAAAAATCCTACTGGAAGTCACCAAGACAAGGCTCCGTGCTCAATGAGTATTTTAAGTGCTTTTGTTCTTTAACAGTGAAACAAGAACTTCATCAGAAAATACAAAATAGATCATAAAAGCTGTTTAAAAAGGTTGCTTAAAATGGCATGACCCATAATCATTGCCAAAAACCTAGTGGGTGTTGTCCCAGGGGGTATGTGTGCAAAATTTAAAGGTATCTTAAAAATAATGAAAAACAAACTTTTTAACTACTTAAATAATAAATCTAAAACAAATACTTAAGTGGTGATGAAGTTCCTGTTTCTCTATTAAAGAACTCAAGTGGTCAAAATACTCATTGTGTCTGGAGCCTTGCCTTGGTGATTTTGAGTAGGATTTTTCTCTGTTTTTAATTTCTATACCAGTGTTAGAACAAACCGTGCACTGTTGCATGATTTCAAGTGTTTAGTGTAATGATATGATTCTAGTGCCTTGTTTGTTAAATATAATGGTTAAATTTTACATGTTCTGAGATACTGGCGTATTGGTGGGCAGCATTCTGATCTTTGTTTTAATATTCATTAGCATATTTGTACATTTTAATAATGCAATAACACAATAAACAGAGAATGAGAAATGTGTGTGTTTATATAACATGGGATTTATGCATATGTCTGTCGTTGTGCATTTTTGTGGGTGCATAGACCATACATAAAATATGCATTTATGCTTGTACATCTAATGAATGTTCATTAAACTTCCTGTCAAAAACTTGTATCTTAATAAATCATGCAAGCCACTGGCGGTATATGGTAGCATCAGAAATCAAATACAGCATGGAGTCTAAAGAACGTTTTAGCAGAATTGATATAAGATATGGCTAGAATCATTACTTTGAAAGATATAAAGAAACAGTACAGTTACTTCTAAAGATGTTTTATAGGCATTTGTTTTATGATTTAGAGCTGAGAGTTTCAAAGCGAAATGTAAGAAGTGAACATCTTGGTGCAGCATTTAAAGACTGTTGGCACAGCTTGTAAAGAACTCTTCCATTATTTGCTGTGATTGTGATTCATTTATTTATTTTTTAAACAAGAAGCATCTTTAATAAATTATCATATATAACATAGGCAATCATACATTTAAATAAATGAAAACAAACCATATAGACATATTTTTAATAGCAAATATTATGCATCCCTTATAATCTACCCAGTCATTGTCAGTCAAACATTACATAGCTCATTCAAATCCTGCCTTCCTTTAAACTTCTTTCCTCCTCCAAAACGTTATTCTGCATGTATTGGTCCCACAAATCCTTTTTTTTTAATATGTAATTTGTTCTTACCCTTTTCTAACTATCCCATTTCCAGTTGTTTTATCTCTATTACTATAGTCACTACTTCTAGTACAGTTGGTTTAGACTGTGATTTCCTTTTTCTAGTAACTGCTTTTTTGGTAGCCACCATAATTAGACTCTAGACAATTCCAATTTTGTATCATAGCTCAAAAAATAATTTTCTTAGTTATACCAATTTGCTTACCCAGTATTTCAGATAGTGTAGTCTGCAGGGAATTTTTATAGTCTGCCAACTCATTACACTCCCAGAAAATATATTCCTGCAATTACCTCTTTCTTTCCCATCACACCTCCAACATCTGCTATCTACCTGAGGAAAAATTGTTTAGGTCTACTTGAGGTATAAAAATACATATGTAAATACTTCCAAAAAAAGATCCTAAATCTTCTAGACTTTGATGCATACTTGGGAGACATACATATATCCCCCATTGTTTCTTTGTGAATTGCTTATCCAATATTTTTTCCCAATCCTTTCTAACAAACTCTGATTGATTCTTATAATTATCATGCAATATTTGATATGCTCTACTAATTACTCCTTTTTAGCAGCAGCTTCTGTTCTAGATTCTACTAGAAACTCTACCAGTGCTGCTCTTTTGCTTAGGATCCCCCTATCTCTTTCTCTTTGCCTATACTCTGATATCAGTCCTTGATAGGGAAGGCAATCTATAGCCTGCAGTCCAAATACATTCTTGGCCTGTTCCCATCCTTTTACCTTTCCTTCTCTAATTATTTACCCCCAATACCTTGGTTCCTTTGAAAGTTTTTTTCCAATAAATTCCAGCCTCCTCTTGCCTATTCTCTGTATCCCTAATTGCAGTCATTCTTGTGGACTACAGTCTCCTTTCTCCGTTTCCTTGTTGGCTTAGTTCTTGGAATACATTCTGCTACTTCTTGAATATAGCGTTCTGTATGGTTACTGTTAATTTCCTTAAGAATCTGCATCCAAAATCTCAGTCTCTCCTTGTTTCTCGAGCTTCCCCCTGTTTCATCATCATCCCTTTCCACTTTGAACTATAGCTTTCTTCTTTCTGCTTGTGCTATGTACAGCAACCTTAATGGTGTGGCTCTGAAATACCCCTACAAATCAGATAATCACAAACCATTTTGTTCTATTGGAAGAATCAGCTTATCCCACTTGACTCTAGGCGTCTTCCTTTCCCAGATAAAATCCTTCAGCTCTTTATTAATTGCTATCCACAACTTCTCCTCAGGTTGATAAAATATGACCAACCTGTGTATAAAACATTTTAACTGCTTGTAACTTGCTATCTATATCCATAAAACAGAGCTTTTAGATTTCTCAGTTTTTGTATTATTTTTTATTTAGTCTCTTCCCACATATCCTTAGCTGCCACAACAAACTCTTTTCAATCCATACTGCTAAGTACTTCATTGTATCATGTCCCCATAAATATAGGTTCATAGGTGTGTACTGGGCTAATGGCCCTGGAACCTTTACAGACCTAGCCCATAGGATTACCCTGACATCGTGCCACCCGACTTTAGTTCCCAGTCCCTCTGTCAAGTAGAGCCACTGGAGTGTTCCCCATGGTGAATTTTCTATTTCCCATCCACTCATCAAGATTTCTCTTGAAGAGGGCAAGTGAGTTGCTCTGTTTGACATGTATGGGAAGTCTATTCCATAGCATGGGCAGTCTCTGGGTTATGAACCTGTCCCTCCAGCACGTTCTGTTGATTGTGGTAATGTGGTTGAGGTCTCTGGAGCATGTGGTGTGGAGGGATTGGGGTTTCTTTAGATGTAGCATTTGTAACAGAGCTGGGTCAGATATGGCTTTGTATGTCAAGCAGAGGTCACCTCTAAGTAGGAGATATGAGACAGAGAATAGTTGGAGTTTTTTTAATCTGTCCATATAGGACAAGTGTTTATATTGCTGAACCAATTTGTGAGTGGGTACATGGTTTGCATAGTTTACATCTATTGCCTTTGTTTTAGCTTCATTCATTTTATATCCCAAAAAGACTTTAAACTGTCTCAAAATGTTACACAACACTGGTTTTCTCAGGTATAAACTAATATTATCTGCAAATAAAGCCAGCTTTTCTTTACTACCATACCAATTATATCCTTGAATTTCCGAGTCCCTTATTTTCTTTGCCGGTGGTTCTAAATATAATGCAAATAACAAAGGAGAAAGAAGGCACTTTGATCCCTCATATATTCTCCTAATCAACCTTATCATTTTATAAGGGAATACAAATGCTTTCATTGCCCTGCTCATAAAATCCTAGCTTACTCTGTCAAATACTTTTTCTGCATCAAGACAGGGGTCCAGGGAAGTAAATAGTGTGGGAAGAAATAGCCAGGGAATTGTTATGGCTAGGCTTGTATAGGCCCTAGGGCTGATAGCCTAGTACCAACCTGTGAACCTATGAACCTATAAGACTAACAAACAGCAGTGGTATTTTCTTACATTCTGCTTCCGTCTGGATCATCATTGTTCTGTTAATGTTGTCAATTGCCTCCCCTCCACAAACTCACATTAATCCATTCCTATTAATTTTGGCATCATGTCTGTCATTCTTTTAGTTATATAGACAATAAACACTTTATAATCATGGGTTAGAATGGAAATGGGCCTAAACAAAGCTGGATCTAATGGGTATTTACCTTCTTTAAGTATTACAGCCATCATTGGTTTCTTCCAGGATGCAGGATACTGTTAAACAAAACCTTCCAGATCTTTATCAGTTTTTCCCTTTTAGTTTCCAAACTTCTACAGGAATACAATCTGTTCCTGGGGACTTTCCTGTAGATTGGTTATACATTACCATTTTTATCTCATCTTCTCCTATCCTGATTGTTAGTAATTGAGCCACATCTACCTCTAACTGTGGCATATTTAATTCTTCCTTAAATATTTCCATTTTTAACTTATCTTGATTTCCATATTTCTCTGCTTTATACAGAGTTTCATAAAATATCCTAAATATTTGCATTACCGTTACAGGATCTCTTATTATCTTCCTTGTTATAGACTGCTTAAACTTGGTGACAACCTTTCTACTTTCTGCTGCCTACATCATTATGCTAAAAGTTGTTGTGCTCCGGAGTAATTATCAAAAAACAGTTGCTTAACAGCAGTGTTTCTAAACTCATTCATATTATCAAGGTAATCCCTTATTTTCTGTTTAGCATTCTGCAATTGCTCCTCTTCTTATTCTTTGAGATTCCCCCATTTTGCAATACTTTACCCTTTGTCAGTCACTCTAAATAATTCTTGTGACTTCTTAACCACATCTCTTTCTTTTATTTCCACCCTATATTTCAACTCAATTTTCATTTTTCTCACTCCCTAGCTATATTTTAAG
Organism: Protopterus annectens; assembly: GCF_019279795.1. Taxonomy (NCBI): domain Eukaryota; kingdom Metazoa; phylum Chordata; order Ceratodontiformes; family Protopteridae; genus Protopterus; species Protopterus annectens. Next base: position 1,104,746,651 of record NC_056739.1, read on the forward strand.
AAGAAATGTCTATCTTCTCTAATAACTCCCCGTTCCTTAAATTCCTCTCTTTTCAACAGATAGGTGGGAAAGTGCCAGTGTCTCATTTTTATTTCATTACCCTGTGTTTTTATTTTAGTTATTATTGGCAAGTGATCTAAAATAGTTATTGAATACGTATGAAAACTTTCAGTTAAATACACACATTCCTGTGAAATATAAGTTCTGTCTATCCTAGCCCAGTTTTTGCATCTTGTGAGATAATACATAAATTCACTCCAGACTCCTACTACTCAATTCACATCTTCCATGCCAAACATTTTCATACATTTCTTCTGAAATCTATCCTCTTTGATCATATTTTCCCTCATAGGCCCTTCATATACAGTGTCGCTGTTGCAATTCAAATTCCAATCCCCACCAATAAGTAAAAGTCCCTGCTGAAGGCTGATTATTTCTCCCATAATTTTCTTAAGCTCCATTATATCAGTTTTAGGTGGAATGTAAATACATGTCACTGTAATTCGCCTCCCTTGCCAGTAGCCCCTTAGTACTACAGATCTACCTTTATCATCTTTTTTTATCTTATATCATTATTGGAGCTTTTCTTGCAATTAATGTGTTCCCCTTTTCCTTTGTTCGAGATATTCCACTGAATAACCATCCTGAAAACCTTTCCTTATGAAATTTACATGCTCGTTTCATCCCTAATGTGTCTTCTGTAGTATAACTATTTGCACTCTACATTTTTAATATAGTTCTCTACTCTTTCTTTTTTGTTTATATCTGTGAGACCATTTACATAGATAATATAGAAAGTGCTGCAATTATGTTGAGGTTCATGTGTAGCAGCTGTTTTTTAAATGTCTAGTTCCAGCTTTTGTGTTACCTGCATACACTAATGTTTGGCAGCTTGATCTTTTATACATTTGTTTCTTGTCATATCTATTTGAACCTATGTCACATCTTACAAAACATTTAACATTTCGTTTTAGTGAAAGCCCTCAAAAAAAAGCACACCCCAGAACACTCCTACAACCTATTAACTTAATACTAACACACAAAACTATGTACATTTTCAAATATTGAAGTTTAGCCCTCTAATAGGAACAATTGTCCCAAACTGAAAGCCAGACTCATAGACTTGGATTAATCTATAAGTAGGGCTATCCATGCTAAGATGCATGATATAGTCTGTTCTTCTACTAAGTGATGTCTGTTTTTGTCTAATCTTTATTCCTGTCCCAGATTGGGAAACACTTGAATGTTTTCAGAAAACATTACCTCCTAGCCATCGAAAGAAACAAGAATTCTGTGTCCATTGCTCCTTATCAGATTGTCTCCACGGACACATGAGAGCAGATACATAGTTACCTTTACAAGCACTCATTTATTTGCTAGAGGAAAACTTTTTATTATATTCAGTATTCTTTTTGTGTTTGCTTCCTCTTAAAACGTGTTACTAGATCAAGGCAATGACCTTAATACAGTCATTTCCCTATGAAACAGTATGAAAAAGTATATCAGTTTTTCTTGTTTCATGCTCTTTTGACTAGACTATTCTTCTTTTTTCCACTGCAGTGCCTACATTTATTAAAATTGAGCAAGAAGAAAGAAAGAAGAGGGAAAAAAAGGCACTGCTTTAGAATCTCAATTACACTGGAAAATAACTGTGAAAGCTTTACTTTATAGCATGTAGATTATATCATGCATTATAAAAGTACTACTGTTAAGAACAAAAATTTGTTTTACTTCAGTTAATACTTTCCTTCCTCCCCACAAATGTTCTTCCAAACATTAATGATTTGAAGTAGAGCATACCCTCTGGAGTCCCCTACAAATTTAATGTCAATAAAGTCCAGTTTTTCCAGGTTTTCTTGTTCTGTCATATTTAACAAATATAAGTCATGCTTTGTAATCCCACATTTATTTGACAGTTTCCAAGTTGCTAGTTTCTTTGTGTTGCTCTTCATCCCCCAAATCCAATCTCTGCCTTATTTCTAATGTACTCCCAGTTCTTATATTCAACTCTTGTGCTTTTTTCTGTCTCTCAAGCATTTTCCTTTGAAACATTGGAAAAGCTTTCACTGGCACAGTCTGTCTGTGGGCTTTATTACCAGAAGAACAAGAAGCAGAATATCCTTCTGTTTCATAGCTCACTTTTTGTTGGACAAACTTTGTACTTCCTTCTTAGCATGTTCTAAATAAAAAAATTATTTTGACCCTCCAGGAAAGAATATTCTGAGAATAGTTGGCTACAGCAGCTTCAGTCTCATGTCTGCTTCTTGACATAACTTGATTAGTGGAATAAGTTTACTCATCTTCTGCCTGGTGTACAGCAATCACTGCCACAACATTTAGAACAAGTACACAAAAATACTCAAAAGTATTTATAACTAAATTCTGTTACCTTGTCCTTGCATTTTGCTTAAACTTGCTAGAGCTTGTGAGTACTATATCAGTTTACCTCTTCAGTGGAATATTTGTTGTTCAAGTCTCTCTTTATGCTGTGTAAAAGAACCTTTCTTAATAACCCTTCTCTACATCCACCAATTAGAAAAAGCAAAACACTGACATTAGTATCCTTATAGCAGTGATCTGTAATACTCTATTCATATTTCTGACATTAAGCTAATGAACTACACCTAGTCACTGTTTGTGATATAAATCACAATAATTCATGCTTAAGACAGTTTTTCAGCAGTAACAACATTTTTTTTCACTTATGTTTGAAAGTTATATGCTGATGAATTTCAGTGGACCTTCTGTAGTCATAATTAAAAGGCCGGTTCTGTAGCTGACTAAATAGATATGAAACAGATAACATTTCATAAATACTAAAGTGTATTATTATAAATTACTGAGATAAATGCAGAAACAAATAATAGCACTGTACATAGGAATCTATCTGTCTATCTATTCTCTACCTATGTATAGGAATTTATCTACCTTATCTATCTGTGTGTGTGTGTGTGTGCGCGTGTGTGTGTGTGTGTGTGTGTGTGTGTGTGTGTGTGTGTGTGTGTGTGTCTGTATACATGCACGCGTGCATGTATGTGCACATGCACATGCATCTGTAAGTATATGCTGATGTATCACAATGCACAAAGCATCAAAACACAGGTAATTCATACCACGATTTTGAAAAATCCACACCATTGAACCATCAATCACAAAACAAAAACAAAACAGTTTCCTTTTGCATTTGGTTAACCAACCCCTACCACTAAATTCAGATACTCTTAAAAGTGGTAGTGTTATGGAAAGGGTTAGGGTTAGCATTCATTAGTCAAGTGGTGTATGGGAGTAGTCGTGTTTGTGCGTGTGTGTAAATGTGCTTGTACCTATAAGACTGCTGAATACCCACAATGCATACAGACATTCAGTCAGTTGAGGAGAAGAAGCTGTAATAATAACTGTGTTTTGAGTGTACTACTGTTCTGTGAAGAATTTAAGCTGCATTGTATCTTTACAGTCTTGAGTCTTGTAACATAATTAAATACATCATGCTGATGGTGTAACAACTGCTGTACCCACTTTTTACTTGTTATGCCAATTTCAGTGCAGCCTGCATCGACTAACCATCTTTGTTCTTGTTTCCATTGTTTAATTATGTCTGTTTCACCTGATATGTCCAACTCCTCTGTTGCTACTGTTGTTTTCTTTATTACATATTATTTCATGTGGCTTGTGTACACATTTTTCTATCTACTTTTCATGTCCAGTGCTGTTCAATTCTTTGTAATCTATAGAAACTATGAAAATGTTTCTAGCAGTCATTTATCTTTTAATAGCTGTTACTCATCTTTCAACCCATGCGTTTTCAGCATCAAATTATTTAAGATTGAACTACGCTTTCTCTTGTAAAATGAGTATCAGCTTTAACTTTCTTATGAACAATCTGTAAAATGTGCTTCTCATATTGTTAAAATAAATCAATGTTTGTAGTATAAAATAAACAACCTTAAGCAACAGGAAAAATAATCATCTGCCAGTATTTACTGTATAATTCTGTCTTTGCAAGACTGCTGTGCATTTGGGTGTAGTGAGATGGAGTGAGTACAAGTGCTGACCTTTGACTAATATTTATGTGAAAGCAAAACAGTAATGCAACTGCATTTTTTTTAACTTCATAGGTTCAAACCAGGTATTTTGGTAGGGAATTGGGATGGGGGGCTATATCAGTGTGAGAATGAAATGACTGGCCATTTACTGATGTAATTCTGGCTTTGCCAGACTAATGTGCATGGGGAGTAAGCATACAGGCTGTGACTATTGTCTCTGTGCAGCAAAAATTAAATTAACACATATGCAGTATTATTTTAATGCTGGAAGGATCAAAGCAGAAACTGTAGTAGGCAATGAAATGACTGGCCCCTGTTTTATTCTTTTAATTTTCGCTTTGCAAGACTGTGTATTTTGGAGATGTAAGATGGAATGCAAGCTGTGACAGTGTGTGCATCAAAACTACAGTAATACAAGCATTAATATTAATTTTTTAAATCCTGGCAAAGCCAAGCCAGATACCTTAGGTAGGTCATGGGCATGGGGGACTGTCAATGAAATTAGTACTGTTCACAAAGCTGTACTTAAAATGTAAACAACGGTGACAAGTAATCATTTCTGTAATATGTTTACTTCAGGGTTATGATCACCACAATACCAGAATGAGTGAGCAGGCTGTTAGGCCTATCTAAAATATATTAATATTAGAGACTTGACTTTTGATGAAGAGTTAAGAATCAAGAGGACTGGAAGACCCACATCTGATCTCAAGATGGAGTCTCAATGTAAAAGTAGGTCAAGAACATACACATGCAGCTTCAGCAGTTCCGTCTATGACAAGCACACCTGGATCTGGAGTTGTGAGGAAACAAACAGTTTGTACTGCTTCCCATGTTTATTGTTCAGTGGAGAGGATGCCTGGACATCAAATGGTGTGAATGACTTGAAGAGAATGGTAGAAAAGGCTAGAAAGCATGAACAGTCTGCTAAACATTATGACAACCAAATAAATCTAAAAATATTGGGAACTGTGGATATTAGGTCTCAGGTAAGTACTGGATAACAGTTATCAGTGGAAAGACACAAGTGGAAGAAAACCTTCATGTTCTAGCACTTACAATTGACTGCATCAGGCTGTGTGCTGATGAAGAAGTAGCTTTAAAAGGCCATAATGAATCAGAAAACTCACTTTGTGCTGGAATGTTCCACAGACAGACTTCACGTGCAGGATTGATCGGAAGTTGGCTGAACACATGAAAACTTAAACTGTTTTTAAAGGAACATCAAAAAATGTTCAGAATGAACTCCTGGACTGCATGCTAACAATTTGCAGGGAAGAAATAAAAGAAGAAATTCGTACTGCAGAATTTGTAGCAGTAATTGCAGATAAAACCACGGGTGTTGCAGAGCTGTGGCAAATTGCCATTGTGTTCCATTATGTTGTCAATGGACAGGTGCTGGAATATTTTTTGGGGATATTTTATACCACCTGGACAGACCGCAGAGCATATTGCTGGTGTGATAAGAGAACAGTTGAAAGATGTAGTGGGAGACCAGCATGAAAAAGTGGTTGTTCAGAGTTAAGATGGTGCCATCTGGTAGGAGTGGAGTTCATCATGGGGTATAGGGCATCATAACACAAGAATTTACATGTCTTATTATGTACACTGCTATGGCCACCATCTTAATCTGGTAATGCAAAGAGCCACACCACATAATACTGAAGCAATGAAATTTCTTTTAATTCTTGCAGGAATTCTAGCCTTTTTCTCATGTTTATTTCAGACAAGCTGCTCTGGACAATATATAGTAACATGACGCATGTCACAAATGTTTGGAATATGGTGGAATTTTAATATCTGCATTGTAAATGCAGTGTAAGAAAACTTGGACTTGCTGTCAGAGTGTTTTTATTATTTATACAAGTGCCCTACATCTGCTGCAGCAACTGCACATGAAGCAAATGGGCTACTGCAAACACTTGAATTTGATGAATTTAAGTTTTGGCTGACTGTTTTCCATCATATAATGCCCCATGTTGACATTCTGTACAGCCAACTTCAGTGTTGTACCACAGATGTAACTACAATTGAAAAGGATGTACACATATTTTTGAATGCAATTGACAGTGTGAGGTCAGATATAGACAGCATTGCAGAACAGCACCTACAGAAAGAAAAAATCCTGGAAAGACATAGATGAGGACCATCAAGATCTCAGCCATTGTATGACACTGTTGATTGCTGCAAAGGAAGTGTGTGATGTCATAAAGTTCCAGGCAAAATCACGATTTGAACAAACTGGGCATCTTCAGGCTTCTCAGCTGCTACTGCCTGAAAACCTTTCAGCATAGATAAAAGACCTTCCAGAAAAATCTCTTCACAACAACAATAGAAAATTATCCATTCCTGTTGAGGGGACAACTTAGAATTGAACTTGGAGTGATGTTTCCCTGTGAAGACTTTGCAGCAATTGGCAGTGCAGTCAAGATGTTAAACTTCTTGGTGGAAAACTCATTAACTATTGTGTTTTCAGAGATTTACAGTGTGTTGTTGATTATAGCCACCACACCAATGTCAACTGCTGAGGCAGAAAGGTGTTTCTCAACAATGAAAAGAATTAAAATGTTTCTTCGTAGTATAATGGGGCATGAAAGAATGAATGCATTGGCTATGATCTCCACAGGAAAGTAGTTAACGTGAAGTATAACAAACTTCAATCAAAGAGCTATTGATGTGTTTGCAAAAAATGAAGAGATACAAATGGACTTCATCTACAAGTAAGAAGCCTGAGAAATACCCAGAGGAACACAACAGAGGCACTTATTTGGTACTATACTACAAGTACTTATCCTCATTTATTGATACACTGGAAAGTATTGGGGTACAACCCAACACCCTAATAATGGGCGATTTCAACTACCCCACCATTAACTGGGAAAATTACTCATGTACCAACTCTTTTGCTCAACATTTTCTAGAATTCATAAATTCCAACGCCTTGGATCAACTTATTCACACCCCCACCATGGGCAGCATTATCCTAGACCTGGTCATTACCAACATGGGAAACCAGTGTTCCACACCAGAGGTCAATTCCTCGTTGGTCAGATCCAACCACAAGCTAATCAGCCTAGACATCCACATCCCACCCCCACCCCCATTTAGGGAAACCATCATAAAAAACTTCTCCAAAGCCAACTTCACACTTCTTAAGACAGAAGTGGCAAACTTCATGACACCCATGCAGACGGACAATAGAGGTATGACTGCTGAATCCTACACAAATGCGCTTTATAAGCACTTACACGAGTGCATGGATCATGCTATCCCTAATAGAACCAAGATGTTATCCTCGAAAAAAAGGAAGCCAATCTGGTGGTCCTCTGCCATAAACAAACTCTACAACAGAAGAAAGAAACTGTTGCAAAAAAGAGTAAAATCCCATGACTGGAGGAACTCCCTGGTCAACCGCAGTAAGAAGCTGAGATCTTTCATAAAATCCTCCAAAGCTAGCAACGAAAACAAAATTGCCACTGACTCTAAAGACAACCACAAAGCATTCTATAGCTATGTCAAGAATCTAAATGGGAACACTCAGACCTGCTCTGAGTTACAGCACAATGGCACTAAATATACAGAACCAACTGATATTGCCAACATCCTAGCAGATAGGTTCAGTGCTAACTTTACCCCCCTCTCACCCCCTAGAGGGCCCATCTCTATACCGGAAGAATGCAAAGTTCCTATAATCACGGCTGCACAGGTAAAAAACACACTTTCCAAAACCAAGAACACAGCATCCATGGGACCTGACAATATCCCAGGCTGCATTCTACATGAACTACAGAATGAACTGGCACCCTACATAAGTACCATGTTCAATCATAGCCTCACCTCAGGCTTTGTACCCACTGAATGGCACACCATGACTGTTATCCCACTCCACAAAGGGGGAGCCACAACGGACCCCAGGAACTACCACCCCATTAGCCTGAAGAGCCTGGTCTGCAAGGCCATGGAACGTATCATCGTGGAACTCATAAACAAAGACATTGGTAATCTCCAAACTCTGGACCCTACCCAGTTTGGATTTGTAAAAGGCAGATCATGTCTCCTAAACCTGATTGACTTCTTTGAAGCAGTCACCAAAGCCGTAGATGAGGGTAAAATGGTTCACACAGCTTATCTAGATCTCACCAAGGCTTTCGACACCATCCCCCACTCTGGAATTATAGATAAGCTCACTAAACTAGGTATAAATCCCTATGTCACAAGATGGGTTGCCAACTGGCTCACGGACAGAACCCACACTGTGAAAGTAGCGGATTCCAAATCCGACATCAGACCAGTGACAAGTGGAGTACCACAGGGTTCAGTCCTGGGTCATCTCCTGTTTGGTATCTACTTCTCTGAAGTGCAGGCCAACACAGAAGGTCTTTATTAACAAAGTTTGCAGATGACTGCAAACTAGGAGCCATAATCGAAACTCCTAACGATGTGGACAAACTACAAAAGGGCCTCACTGAGACAGATACCTGGTGTCAAAGCCATGGCCTGAAGCTCAATGCCAAAAAGTGTATTGTCATCCCCTTTGGTAAAAACTCTGTACCCATGAACTACCACATAGCTGGTAGTCTACTTAATGCCGAAAATGTGATGAGACCTTGGGACACAGGTGGACAGTAGTCTCTCCTTTGATAATCACATTGCCACAGTGGTCAGGAAATCCTTCTATGTGGCTCATATCATCACAAAAGGATTCTCATCCAGAAAAAAAGAGGTCATTGTTCCCCTCTACTCATCACTCATTAGATCCATTATAGAGTACAATGCCCCTTTTGGTATATACCTCACAAGACATCTACAACAACTGGCAAGACCACAGAAATACCTCACAAAGAGGATTACTGGCCTCAAACAGATGCCCTATGCAGACTGTCTCAAAAAACTACAGTTTTACTCCATCGCATATTGCCTACTCAGGGGCGATCTCTGCCTAACATACAAAGCTATGTCAAACCCAGAGCTGTTGGACATGCTCCACTTAAAGAAATCTCAATCCCTCCGAGCTACACGCTCTAGGGACCTAAACCTTGTCACCACAATAAACAGAACATGCTGGAGGGATAGAGTCCTGTCCCAGAGACTTCCCATACTCTGGAACAGACTACCTATCTATGTCAAACAGAACTCCTCATTAGCACTCTTCAAGAAAAATCTTGATGATTGGATGGGAAATGGGAAATTCACCCCAGGAATCACTTCTGTGGCTCTGCTCGACAGGGGCACAGGAAAATAATTTTCTTGGGTGGCGAAACCCAGGGTACATTTTTTGGCTAGGCTTGTATGGGCCCTAGGGCCAATAGCCTAGTACCTACCTATGAACCTATGAACCAGGGTCACTTGAATATTGTGTTCGCTTGGGAAACTTGAAATGGTCCCTTTTGTTTCTCCAGAAAAAGAAATAAAAAACAAATCCAGTCTGACCTGATGTGTTCCAGACCAGCCACAGCTTCTCTTTGGATGCAGAAACAATAAAAGTACTGTTTGCAGCATTCTGTCTTCAAAATAACCTACACATTCTTTAGCACTGTGCTCTTCAGAATACAGCAAATACTGTGTTTTTTTGAGAAACCTGAAACTGTCCATTTTGTTTGTCAAGAAAAAAAAAAACAAATCCAGTATGACCTGATGTATCCCAAACCAGACAACAGCTTTTCTTAGGTGCAGAAACAGAGTACAAAATACTGTTTGCAGCATACTGCATACTTGCGTATTATCGCAAGTGTGCAGTATGCTGCATACTTGCGTACTATCCCAACCAGATTTGCAACGTGATAATTGTTCTTGTTTTTGGCAAACAACATCTTTTAAGCATAATCGTGTTTGCTTAACTGTTAAAAAGTCTTCTGTAATGTTGGTGATGGATTTGAAAGACGAATAAGGGATAAAATTCAGGTTTGTGTGGAGCATACTTTAAGGATGTCAGGCAATGAATACAGTGAACACGGTTGTGTGAATATGTATCATGGGTTGAAAGGAGTGTGGGAATTAGTGTAAGATGTTATTTAACAACTTTATTGACAGCAAGAAAGTTTTCTTCCTGTTTTGGCATACTGTTCACATTGACAGTTCAACTAGCCCTGAATTATTTCTTCAATTCACTGAGTTGCTGTTCCTCATGTGGAATGGATTATTTTGTAGCTGTACCTCTAATGTATTTTCATTGTATGGATGAAATAATAGAAATACAATGAGACATGCAAACAGTTTCAGGCAAACTATTTATTAAAGTTGAAAACTTTTGCAAAAGTTAAGGAAGATATATGAAAGGAAAATTTTAAGACAGAATTGCAGTAACACTTAAAGGTTTTCAAAATGGATGATACCAGTTAATATTTATAGTGATTATAGGGTGTTTTTTCCATGATATAGTACTGTTTTGGTTGGTTTTATTTTGTAATAGTGGTATTCTCAGGACAAAGGCTAATTGACATGCGGCAGTAAAGGGCAAACCTACATTGCATTATTACTTTCTTAGTTGTTGAACTCATAAAACTGCCTAAACAAACAAAAAATGTAAAGAAAACACTGTTTCTATGCCTTTAATAGATTATCGGCATCACTCATTGGGAAGCAACCGCAAAAATCTGGTTGCGATAATACGTAAGTACCGGTAAGTCTTCAAACCAGCTTGTATATACATGTCACAATGTGCTCTGTCTTCCAGCTGTAGTTAACTATAATAGCAAATTGTAATGACTTTGAGATCATCTTACTGTCTGTCAGAATTGCTGGCACATTAGGCACTGGAGTGACCCTGAATTGTGAATAATATATTAAGATAGTACAGTGAGATCTCCAAATCGTATTACTTTTCATATGGCATTGTACAAAATGCAGATTACTTCATACAGTACAGTGTATGTTTACTATATCATGTGTAGCCATATAGTTTCATGCAGTGAAGACCAACCACTTTTTTTATTTTTAGAGGTGTTTAGGTTGTTTTGTTTTACAGCAGAACCTAAGCACCTCATTAGCTCTGAAATGTGCTTTAGTCTTGTATTGGTTGGCAGAATATTCAGCATGTGCATTAGTGACTGAGCACTTATTTTATGTAAATTGGTAAGCATGATCAGCATTGATCCCACTGAACATAGCTCCTCCCCTTTCTACTTGTCCCCCCTTTCTAGTTGGCCCCACCCATTCAGCTGTCTCCTGTCCTGCACCCCCCCCCCCTTGATTTGAAGTTGCCAGCCACCACTGTCTGCCACTAATATGGGTTGTACATCAGATAATAAACCAAGCCTTGGCTGTCATGAAGAAAAAACTTTTTTTTAAACTGAAAAGCAGGAAGAAATTAAATTATTTACCTGAATGGCTTATTTCTGTAAAGATTAATACACTAGGAATTTAAGCTATTCTTTGATGATTTTATTTTATCTTTTCTTGACTGGACATTGAAACTCTGCTCTTCAGTTAAATATTTGTTGCTTAGGTAACTCTCTGATGCCTTCCACGACTATTATATAATTAGTAAGAATATTGCTGATGCATTTAGTCTTCCCTCATCTGATAGCAGTACACTCGAAAAGAAGGAATGAACAAAACTTTAAACCCTTGCATTTCAAGAGAAACATCCTATGGCAGCATTCCAAGCTGGGGTAAATAATAAAAAGGATGAGTGCATTGGGAGGAGGGTGAGCAATATTATATAACAATATCCAGTTGTCAAAAAGGAAACAAAGCAACATGGCTACCCTCCCTGGCAAACAAGGTGGATGACTGAGTCACTTTACAGCAATACTGAGTCCATCTAGTCTGACGCATTGTATGGGCAACTGTTGAAATTTATAACTTATCCTGCAGACTTGTAAGCAAGTTAAGAGGGTATAGGAGAGAACCCCTCCCCCAGCACGCGTGTGAGAGAAGTGTGGGGGTTTTCACCCAACTATAAAAAAATTCACAAATTTTCCATTAAAAGAGTTGAGTTCAGTGGATCAGGTTTCACTACAAGGCAGCTTGAGCAAACAAACCACATCCAGTAAACAATGTTCAAACACGTCTGCAATGTTTTTGAAGTGTATAAATCATATGGATTTCATTATCTTGGCTATGTAAGTAGAAATGTACCTTTTCTAAGTAATAAATATTATATGCAGACAATTAAAAAAACACACAGACACACTCTGACAGGCAGAATGGACATATATGTGCACACTTACTTCACTTGCTCTTTGATCATCACAATGATGTTACTCTCTGTCAAATGAAAGAACTCTTCATAACATTAATAAGTGTATGACCATAATTATTTTTGCCCCCCCCCCTGACTGTACCCCACCAGACCTGAGTTCCAATACCAGCTCTGGTGCTGAAAGCTTGGGAGGGGATGATAAGAAATTAATGGCAAAAGCTCATCCATCTTGGAGGGTGTGGTGTGGAAGTTTCCAAAATGACTCTACTACAACTCCAGTATTATGGGCAAATGCCCAAGAGCATAGAAAACAGGAGTGAGTATTTAGAGTGGCATGAACTGCGACTACCCAAGCCAGTGATGGTAGCCCTTGTCTGGGAATGTGCAGGAGCATGTGTGCTTAGATAGTTGGTAGTCCCTGCAGTTACACAGGTGCTTGTGTCACCCCTAGGAGTGGGGTTAGGTCTTAAAATAGAAATGCTGCCATTGCTTGCATTCTAAGATGTGAGTGGGGGCATAAGCGATCCTCATGGCACAGCTTGCTCTGTATGGCCCTGGTTACATCTCCACTGTAGGGAAAAAGCCCCAAGTCTCATAAGGGCAAGTTTGATGGGCGGCAGATACTAGGACAAAAAAAATGAAAAAAAGTATTTTAAGCATGTCTATAAAGGATTCTTCTTATCATTAAATAGCAAGTGAAAGCAAATTATTAAACAAATGTATATCAGTTTTAAGCTATGTTTATAAAACAGTAAAAATGTTTACATTTTTTCTAAGGCATCTTATGATGTGGACACCTGATGCTAGGGAAATATAAACTTGACAACCTGTACACTGAAGTAACACATTCCAGATTGCACATAAAGATGTTAGTATACTTCATGCTTAAAAATAATACCAGTGTTTGATAGTACCTTTATCTGAAAGTGTCCCAAAGAGTACTCAAAATATTTTAAGCACATTGCAGCATGCGCTATTGTTTACTTTATACATCTTTGATAGTTCATTAATTTAGATATTAAACAGTCCTTCTCACAGTCATTAATTCAGATATTATACAGTCTTTACAAAGTGCTAAACATATAGAGAGACAGACAGACAGATATACACATGCACACATGCTCTTTGCAAAAATGTTGCTAATGTACTAGTTGTTTCATTTTACTTTCAATATATGGAAGTGACATAGCTATATAAATAACTGTACTAGGCATTTTCACATACTATCTCTCAGGCATCTCACCACATCCTTCAAACACACAACCCTACGCACATCTTCCATTTTCTCAGTACATCTAACACCCCTACCCAAAAAAAGAGCTATAGCAAAGTCAGACCATGTACAACACCTTAAGACTGCTACTGCAATGTTACATTCCTTTGTACCTTCTCTCTCAACCTAAAGACAAGTGTATAACAATTAAGTGGGGATGAATCATCAGAGAGCCTGCAGGATCATGGTGCAGTCCAGGTTTTGAGAGTTATCTGCAAGTCAATATCCAGCTAATGAGGCAAGAGTACAAAAGGCAGTTTTAGGCTTTCGAGCATCATGCTAGGGTAGGAAACTTCTAAAATGCTTATGTATACATATTTGATGTAATAAAATAATAATAACAATGTGGTAACTTCCATACTTCTGATATTACAAGATGATTTCAAAGAAAGTTATTTTGAGAAAACGTAGTCTTTTAGAAAACTGTATGGTCTGCAGGCTGTGTCTCATACCACTTTGTATCTGCTAAGTTGAATCATCACTTTGGACTTTGGGGTAACTGAGGAGTACTGTCTGGTTAAGTGATCTGCTCAGAGTCGCACACTGGTCAAATGATGATGAAATGAATCAGCATGTTTTGTTAGTTATGAACAACAGGATTTTTTTTTTTGTCAGATTATACAATGTTATACCTAAACTTGCAACATAATATCTGCCTTATTTACCTTCTTCGCTAGTTTAGCTTTGCTTTTTTAATACTATTGAATGCAAATTGTTTATATCGTTTTTTGACCTTACACACATATCTCTCGGTTTAGTCAAATAAAGTCTCATTTTGTATAAAAAGAAAGTGCTGCTTGCCTGAATTCACCATTAAAGACTTAAAAAAAAGTAAAAGTAAAAAATTCATTCAGAAGCCATGTAGCTGAAACACTGTTATATCCTTAAGGGGGCATTTGCTCACAACCTATGGCAATCCACTACAGGAAGTTTAAGGTACTACACAGTGAAAATTCTAGCATTGCAAAGTATTTCTTGTAGTTTTTACTTAGCATTAGAAAAGAAAAGAAAAAAGTAGTCAGCCTTAGGAATGGTCTAAAACCTGCCACAAGCTTCCCTGATCTTGAAAGTATTGCTGCCAAGAGAGGTCACAAACCATACTGGGGCATCAACGCAAGAATGACTGTCCTGTCTTTTTGGTATGTTAACAAAGTGCTTCTTGGCCATTTCCAAGGCCAATCCTTAGCTCTCCTAACTACCTCATGTTTATAGTTCAAAATCTATACTCCAGCTTCTGTGCCTGTTTCTCCATGATAATAAGGTCATTTTGTATCCTTTAAATTCTTTAAAATAATGGGAATATGGGATGATGACTGGTTGCTGCTATTAATGGATTCCTAGAGAATTGTTTCATGTACATCGAGGTGTGTACTGAGCCATCAATTATTTTCATTATAGTCATATCAGGAAAATCAGTAGTTAATAAACTCTGCTTAGCTGCTTATGTAACTTTGGAAGGATGGTCAACAAAAGAAAGTAGTTCAGCCATATGCTGTGTAGAGAAAAAAAAAACAGCAGTTATCAGTCTTGGACAAAAAGGAATTAATGTCCATTGTCATAAATTAGAAATGATGCAAAAAGCCTATAAACGTGGCATATATTGGGACAAATCTTGCTCCATACTGCTTTACCCTAAAGCAGTAACTAGCACTTCTCAAAGTAAAATGCATTGATTTCTAACACATGAAATAATATTAGTGACAGAAACTGACTGGCTTCTGCAGTATACATTTTACTAACCTTCATGTGTTCATAGGCTCATATGTGTATACTAGGCTAATGACTGCTAGGGCCCTTATAAGCCTAGCCATGCAACCCAATGTGACACCCAAATTTGATTTATATAAGGGTGATTTGCTGACTGCCTCTGCCCATCAGAAACATAGGATCCATACCAGGGGGGGAATTTCCGATTCCCCATCCATTGGTCCAACTTGTACTTAAATAGGGATTGGGAGGAACTCTGCTTTACATGGATGAGATGCCTGTTTTAGAGAATGGGAATTCTCTGTGAAACATATCTGTCTCTCCAACATGTCCTATTTATGTCACAAGTAAAATTTAAGTATTTTAATCAAGCCTATATTACTTTGTTGAGCGTTCACTTCAGCGAATATCTGTTCAATGAACACAAAACAGCAAACGTTCATTTACGTGAATGTTCACATCAGGAGCTAGTTGGCCAAGTTCAGAAATTTGCTCTTTTCCCCACTGTAGTACGATCTCAGAGTTGATATATATATGTGGGGGGGGGGGGGTTGTGGGTGCAGGCCCCGTTTGATGGATTTGATAAACTGCAGTGTGTGTAAATTTGAAGTGTTGGCCAAGTAACTCTGTTACCTGGGTAAACCATTCTTGGATGTGAACATTCATGTAAATTAACATTTGCTGTTTTGAGTTCATTGAACAGACATTCACTGAAGTGAACATTCAACAAAGTATTACAGACCCCCTTTAATCTAGTAGTGCTAATGCTGTTTGTTTCGTAGATGTGCAAATGGTTCATCAAAACAGGGTCCAGGGATGCCTTGTATCCCAGGCAAAGATCACCTCTCAGATGTCTGTATGATACTGAGTAAAAGCCATGGCTTTAAAATGAGCAGCATTGGACATTATGTTTCGTCCCTCCATTCCTTTTGTAAGGAACCTTTGTCGACATTCCAGTTGCTGCATGTATCTGGTCAAGTACTTACTGAAGGGGGCATTATACTCTATGAAGGGTCTGCTGAAGGCCAAGTACAGTGGTATGATGAACTCTCTAGAAGTAGATGCCATTCCCTTGCTTATAAGTTGATAAACATAAAAGGATTTTCTTACTTACCTTGGACATATATTGGCTGCAGCCTAGGATACTATCTACATGAGTTCCCAGATCCCTGACCAGTGATTCAACTTTTAAGGGTGTTTTATTGATGACATAGTTACCCATGGTGGCAGACTTTCCAAAAGGTAATATAATGCATTGTTTGGTATTGAGTTTTAAGCCATGGTTTTGTCACCAAGTGTTTGTCTGTGTTAGACCTTCCTGGAAATCTTCTTATCTTAGGGGATTCAGTGACTGATCCCAGTTTGCAATCATCTGCAAACTTGGTTAGCCAGAGGCCTTTGACATTGTCATGGACATTCAAGAAGTAGATGCCAAAGATGAGTGGACCTAGCACAGAGCCCTGGCAGACTCCACCGGTAACTGGGCTCTTTGTGGAGGTGGCCTCACCAATTCTAATCTCCTGGGTCTTATCAGTGAGCCAGCTAGCTATCCAGAGTGTTATAAAATGCCCAAGTGGGGTATTGCATCAAATACCTTAGCCAGATCTAGGTAGGCAGTATGCATCATTTCCCCTCATCAATTGCCTTAGTGCCCTTTTCGGAGAAGTCCACCAGATTCAGTAAGCGTGACCTTCCTCTGACAAAGCGAGTGTCTCAAGGTCTGATATGTCCTTGCTGATTATTTCCATGGCTTTGCAAATAAGACTAGTCAGACTAATGGGTCTGTAGTTTCTAGTATCTATTGAAGGTCCTCCCTTATGGAGGGGGATGACCATCACACTTCTCCATTCATGTGGCGTAAAGCCTGTTTTAAGACTATAGTTAAATAATGACTCCAGTGGTCAAGACAAATCATATTTTAGACTGTTCAAGAGGCATCCTGGGATGTTATCAGGACCCATTGAGGCCGCGTTCTTGGCTTTAGTGAGAGCTAGTATGTGCTCCCCTAGTTATAGCTGGAGGGGTTATGTTTGAGGGTATTCTTGGGGGGATGGTTGGGGGGTGACAGGGATGTAAAGTTGCAACTGAATTCTTCTGCTAACAAGTTCGCTATATTGTCAAGCTGTGCCTATAGATTTGAGGCCATGTAGGATTTACAGTCTACAGAGGGGTATTTAAAGTATTTCATTAATATGGTGTTAGGTTGGATGCTAAATGTCTCCAGTAGGTCCAAGTATGCATTGTGAGCTTCTTGTGACAGGGCGGATGACCTATAGCTGGCTAGGATATGATAGAGGATTTTGTCTATGGTGATCTGCACTTGGAGTAACTCCAGCATGCCATCCTGTTTGACCACCTTAGAGGTATGCCTTATACTGATGTATATTGAGACACCAACACCTTTAGCCCTTGCCTGTGCTATTACTGGTCTAAATGTGTGGAAGGCACTTAAACCTTGCAATGCCGGGGTACTTTTTAATCCGTGTCTCGGTAACTGCACAGATGTCTATATTCGTGAGTATAGAGAGGGCTTGGAGGGACTGTATTTTTTTTTTTATTTTGCCTCTTGGCATCGAGCAGTAACACCTTGTGGTTCAATAGAGTTAATTTTGCTATCTTGGGAGGTTTGTCAGTTTGGCATTGCCTGAAAAAGGCAGTATGGGGATAGATAATGTTTTAGCCAGTATTTGAAACCCTAGAAGGGAAAGGTGCAGGTCATCCTTGGCAAAGCAATGTGGTTTGTTGATCATGTCTTCCCAAGTTGGCAAAGACCGGATCTGCTTATAATGACACCAGAAAGACAGCCAGCTGTTGAAATCAATAATTTTTTTACTCATATTGTGGCATCATCCTCGGTGATGGTAATATACTGCTCAATGCTAAGCTCATACCAGCCCGAGACACATAGTCTGGAAGCTCCATAATGTCTTGCTTCATAAAGTCCAGGGAGATACATCTAAAGTGATTTACACCTACATGGACTATGATTGAATCATACTTGTACCTGTGGCACAATGACTTAACTGTGTGCATGATTTGGTGGATCCCATCTCCTGATAAACAACTAACAGGTATCTTCTCCTTGTTCAGCATGTTTAGAGAGGCATCAGTACATCTTACAATGGAGTTCCCTATGACAAAGGTCCTAGCAATTGTGTTTGCTTGTCTTAGGGGGCTTATTGTTTGGAGCTCCACTGAGTGTAACAGTGTGTGTAGTGTTAGGTGTTTTTTTTTCTGAATGCCTATAGGCTTGCTGAGGCATAGATTTGATAACAGGCCTTCTAGTTGATCTTTGACATTTAGGAAGGTTGTTTTTAAGTGCCTCAACATACATTAGTCTATGTGTGTGTGTTGTATGCTATGTGATGTGGGTGTTATGTGCATGGTTTCAACAACCTGATCTGCACTTGTATGTGAGAGTCATTCTGTAAGTAAACTTCTGGCATACTGAATCTGCTTCTTTAAGAATTAAGTGGTTGTCACCAAACATGAAACAATTGCTACTTTGTCTCATGATGTTAATATCCACCAAGCTAGCTACAAAGAAGTTAAGAAATTGCATATCCATATTGCCCAGTCCTTTAATTTTTGAGCTTCAAATGGTGGTATATTGGGATTAGAAGGCTATTAAGGATGCTTTGTGCAGACTAATAAGGGATCTTTAGCAGGGCAGATTATATTAAACAATATTAAATTCTACTAACTTTAATGTTTACACAATGCTGAATTATATTAAACCTGTAAGTGTTGCTACTTGACGTGCAAGCACTAAACTTGTCAGCACATAACATATTTGCATTATATTGCTGAGTTACAGGTTACAATTTTATGGACTGTTCTACAGGGAAAAATTAGCTGTCTAGGTGTTTGCTACTGTAATTTGTATTGCACTGCTAATTCATGCAAATGTGCAAAATATATAGCAGCACAGAAAAATAGAAAACTAAATAATGAGCCCTCTGGTCAATAAAATGGCTATGTTATAAGACTTTTTGTATATTTCCCAACTCAGATAGATCAGACAAACACCTCCTGCTACAAAATGAATATACCCAGTCCTCCAAATGTAAAAATACAGTAGTAGAGACCCACTGATTGAAAGAACGGGGAAGGTGATATTGTGTTATTGTATTTAATGTGAAATATTTTGGTTTATTTTTTTAAAGATTGTTTAAGCTGTGTTCCTGATGATCACAGTATGGGTGAGCAACTCTTCCCTTTTCGGGTTGTGGTTTTCGGCATAGTTTTCAATTTTAGTTTTTTCCATTTTTTCTTATTTCAGTTTTATTTAGGTGGATCAATTCTTTCATGTTAGGTCTGAATTTATTTTAAGTTTCAGAATCATACTCTATTGATTATGTGAATATTTTAACTGTTATCATAGGATCATAGGAGATTACTAGGCTATCGACCCAGAGGTCATTTTAAGCCTAGCCGTTTCAACCCAATGTAATACCATAGAAGTGCTAGTCAATACCCAAGATTGCATTTAGTGATGACTGCCCATGCCCAGGAAGGTTGTGAGTGCTTTTTTAATGCTGAAGTATTATTTTGTGTTGTATTCTATTGCATTTAAAATTACAAAACAAAAAGGTGAGTCCAACGAAACACAGAAGCCGATGTAGAATCCAAGATGACTTTACTATAAACTTGTTAGCGCTTTCGTGTAGTGTTTTACATACACTTCTTCAGACAAGTTATTGCACCTACATCCAGGGTATAAATATTCACGACAAATAACACAATTATTTAATCAAGTTAAATTAACCAATTAAAACAATTAATCAACTGGTTGCTTCCAGCCCTAATTAAAACCAATACCATATTTAAAATTACAGTAAAGTAGAATGTTTATGTAGCTATGCCTGTGCTTTACTGTTTTCTATATGCGGTATGGCAATCATGGCTTATGTGTATTTTAAAGTGTTAATTTTTGGCATTTTTTGGCAGTAAGATTTTTTTTTTTTTTTTTTTTTTTGAAAGATTTTAGACGTACTCTTAAGGTGTCTGAGGTAGCTTAGGATGTATGTGCCTACTGTTCTTTGGTAATTAGCATTAATTAGGTACACTTGTTGATGATTTTGTTAGAAGATGTGGGTAGAGTGGTGATAAAGATTTGATTATGGGGTTACAGTGGAGATAAGCGATTTTGTTCTTTAGCTTAGATAACCATTTGTGTCACATCATTTATCTGCTACTCATCTTGAGATAAATGTAAATATGCACTTCATTGAGTTCTTTCACAGTCTATCTGACATGTCAGTAGTAGAATGCACTGAGTTGTGCATTCATCGAGTAACTACCTAGATGATTCTACATGTGTGTAGTACGGGAAAACATTATGCTCATTGGAACATCACTAACTGTGTTTTACAGAATTTGAAGGAATCTGTGTCTGAGCAGCTTTGTTTCTCTGTAGCTAGAGGCAATGATTCATCATCTGTGATATTTTGCCTGATTACTTTCTCCAAGTCTTTTGGATTGTTGATACCATGACAATAATGGATCCCTTTCCTATGTTAAAGCATAATTCAAGTTTGTGAAATTAATATGGTTTCAATCTTTGATGTTGATCAAAAGTGCTCTTCACAGCACACGCAATGTCCCCAGAACTGACTCTTTCTGCAATTCATAAGGCGTTACATGTATTTGTAACATATCTAAATACGACTGTAGATTCTTTTTTATAAGAGCCATTGCTAATATTACCATTGGAACTGTCTGAGTATTCTTCTTCCATGTTGCCCTCATTTCTGCCTGCAGATCCTGGTATTTTATGATTTGTGTCCCTCTGTACAGAAGACACTATAGTCAGTGGGTGTGGCAGTTTCAATGATCAATGCTACTTTTGTCTACTTTTCATGGATTATTATACATGGTTTTCTCACATCTATTTTTTGAACTGCTAGTAATGGATGAGCCCACATGGTATAAACTTCATAATTCTCTATAATGATTTGTGGTGCATGTTTCCAATGCTTCTTAGCTACTTCCATATGGTAATGTCTGCACAATCACCAATGCAATAGTCTTGCCGCATTATGCCTTTTCAGTATACAGACCCTCTGCCATTAGTGTATCACACCCAGCAACAATATGTGTGACTGTTTCTAGTTCTGTTTTACAGAATCTGCATTTGTCTGTTTCTCCCACATGTTCAATGGATTTTGTAAATCAATGTGTATCTAGTCCACTATCCTGGGCTGCCAATATTAACCTTTCACCTTTTGGTTTCAATTCACCACTGATTAACCATTCCTGTGCCAGGTCTTGACCGACGTGAGGTCATTACAAGAGTCTTCTATACTTAACTATATTTATGTCTTTTCCACAATTCCTGCCTTCTGATCTGATCCTTCTCCTTATATTCTTTTTTTCTGTTTTTTGTCACATTCAGTTGATGTCTTCTTCTGGTTTTACTTCCATTCCCACTTGACAGCAATGTGCTTCTGCTAAAGTAAGCAGGGAACTCATCTTAGACTTGTTCTCCTCATGTTTTAAAACCTTCACTATGTTTGGATCTGTTGAAGTCAACAGATATGTCTACAGTCCTAAGATTGCAGATCTATACATGTAACCAGTTTTGAGGAATCTCATACCTCTTTCAGAATGAGGAATATATAATTTTGATATACACTGATTTTTATGTATCATTTGATAAGTGTGAAACATTTTTTCTTGTTTTCCAGTCCAGCTGAGCCAATACTTTTGGGGCCAGTCAATCACCACAAAACTGTAAGTTAGTACAGTAAGAGCAAATTGGTTTATAACTTGGACTTTGTTCCTAGATGTCAGGGCTACTTTGAGTATTAATTTTAATCTTCTAAAATATTCCTTACTGATTTTTGTCTGCTTAATGATTGTTGTCATAGATTGATAGATAAATAGACAGATACGATTATATCATCAAATATAAAAGGTTCCAAAGAACAAATACAAAAAAGTGTTCTTTTTAGCTGAAGTCTATAATTTTAGAATGAACTACAAAAAAAAAGATACATTTTTTTACAGGGGGTTAAGCCTCCCTATACCTCCACCCCTGCTAACTAAATATATCAACTCTGAGATTGAACACAGTGGGGAAAGGGCAAATTTCCAGACTAATCACAACCTCATAGACAAGCAGCTAAAAGGATAAAAACAAGGGTGAAAGAATAGTTGCTCATATGAAAGTTTGCTCTTACAGACTACAACTATATATTTGTACACACACACACACACACACACACACACACACACACACACACACACACATATATAGACACACACACACATGCATATATACATATTCAGATACATGCATCACAAATCTCTCTCTCTTTGTATATACATATATATATATATATATATATATATATATATATATATATATATATATATATATATATATATTATATATGTATGTATATATACATATTCATAAATATATTAGCTGTCATCTGTGGTTGAATGGCACGTTTGTCAAATTATGTCGGGAATCTCATATTTATCGAATGGTTAACTGAACAAAATGTGAGTGCATTGGATGACATCCTTATTCAGTATGTTTTTTGTGTATGAATATGCTGGCAGTGTATTGCTTTAACATGGAGTTTAGTAGTGTTGGGGAGCCTGTCCTTTCCCTAAAGTGTACAGTCTACTGTATACTTACAAATGTTTCATGACAATAAAACAACATATAATCAGAATGTACAAAATCAGCAGTTTTGTTTATTTTTATCAGGAGACTCGTTGCTAACTTATAGGTTCATAGGTCAGCACTAGGCTAACTGCCCTTGCGAGCCATTGTAAGCCTAGCCAATTATCCCTTGTGAGATTCAAACCCTGCACCTTGTGTTTGTAAGGCAAACACCTTAACCATTAGGCCAACCTCCCAACCCTAAATGACATTCTTTAAAAATGTTTAAGGTTAATAACATCCTGAACTTTAATGAAAAGTATAATGCTAATAAGGTTTATACATGTGGAGTAATGCTGCAGAATTTGTATTATGATTTTCTTCATGCCACATCCTAAGGATAATGCAGTTAATGATAAAGTTAGAAGACTGCAATTACTTATTCCCCACTTTTAGTGCTCCTACTCCAAGGTCACACCAGTTTGGAGATATTTATACATTTTATCTGACCAGCATGACCTTGAAGTTAGTCTGCATTGTAGTAACATAATGTTGGGGGCACAGTTCCTAAGCTTGGGTTAGGGGGATAGCATTTTGCAAAAAATATTGAGAAATATGCTTGTTTGTTTATTTTAAAACTTTCATGTGACTGTATTTGGTGGAATTACTCATCTAAAGTATTCATTTTTATTCAACTTTCTTTTATCCAACAAAACAAAACCAAAGCTACCACCACGGCTAAGGCTTCCAATTTTAATGAAACAGAAACATCAATAAAAAACATACAGAAGGATAAGCGCTTTCATGTAGTTGACTATGCTTCATCAGATCCTAAATAACACTGCTCAAACGACACTTTATATACCATCGTGATACTAAAACAAGTAAACCAATTACAGCTTATTAAACAATCAAATAATAACAATTAAAAACAATTAAAAACAATTGGAACCAATAGAACAATCAGGACTTCTTGATTTTTCTGCTGCCCCTAGCTACTAATTCAGGTTTTATACAGACAGCAACATTAAGTCCTGGATATAAATGAGCTTGCATTCTTAGAATCCATCTAAGTTCAGTTCTCCCTAAAATATTATTCATATTGCCCCCTCTAGTAGTGATTTTTAAGGGCTGCAACACCCTGAAACTAAAAGTGTGCATGTCATGCTCAATGACATGTTTGCCTAACGCATTCTGTGCATTCCTATTTTTAATATCATATGAGTGGCCATAAATCCTGTCCTTTAAACGCTTCACTGTCTTACCTACATAGAAACAATTGCATTCATTACTATTAGCTAAGTATACTAGGTTTTTACTTTCACAAGTGGCATGAAACCTAAGTGAAATTGACTATTTGGTGGAATCACTCTTCTAAAGTATTCATTTTTATTCAACTTTCTTTTATGCAATGGTTAACAATTTTTTTCATTGTGAGTATAAAACAGACTAGAGTGTAAGTCATTGTCACAATGCAATCACATGTCACCAAATTCCAGTCTTGCAACAGTACTACTACCATGTCTGAGGGACTGGCATCAACTTGCAATACCGCTGACTTGAGCATATGATAGTACCATAAATTTCAACCACCACTTTCTTCAGGAATAAGATACATCTCTCTTGTGGCTGTTCCCAGTGCCACAAAATGTCCTACTGTGTTCTAGCTCTGAAGACTGGTGAATACTAGAATTTTGTCAGATTTGATCATAGCCACCTAGATGTTAAACCATGCTGTAGGCCCTGTGTCCTTGACAATGACACCCACATCCTCCATCCATTTCAGCTCCTTTACAGATCTTTGCTTCAGTGCCATTGGCACTTTCCATGGTGAACAGAAAAATTTGGCTTACTTCCTGATTTATTTTAACACTGTATTCTTCAAGTAGATATATATATATATATATATATATATATATATATATATATATATCCAGCCTAAGACTATAAACAAATCATTATGGTGTTCAAAAATATCAAATGAACCATCTGAACTCAGGTTCCTGTTTGCATTTTGCATCGTGCATTGCTGCAAACAGTGCTTGTACTGAGACATAACAGGCAGCACTGCAAAAATATGATAACAAATATATTGTGAACCTGCAAATCGTGTGCTTAATGAACATGGAATTTATGTTCATTGTTAGTCTGTGAATCATTGACTTTCTGGGCATGGAGACATAGCTATTGCAAGTCTGAATCATGTTCACTGACTGTACTGTGGTCTCTTGTGTTCTGTACTTCCATTTGTGTACTGTAAAGTGGCATGCCCAGTTGTACAAAAGCAGACATACCCCAATATACTTGGTTGCTGCAGTGACACAACTTGAAAAAAATGCACACTTACTTTTTATACTTACAGTACATCTCTTTGTTTTGGCCAGACTATATTAATAATAAAGTCGGTGATTCTCACAGCAAGCTATTCAAGCATGATGTGCTGAATGTACTGTCACTTATAATATTAAATTCTGCCTGTACCTGCATTAAACAAAATAAACAATCTGTTTGTAAACAACATTTCAATCCAGTGTTTTTTTGTTTTTTTTT
Source organism: Protopterus annectens (assembly GCF_019279795.1). Classification (NCBI taxonomy): domain Eukaryota; kingdom Metazoa; phylum Chordata; order Ceratodontiformes; family Protopteridae; genus Protopterus; species Protopterus annectens. The sequence continues at coordinate 1,104,771,985 of NC_056739.1, forward strand.
TTTGCATAGTACTGATGTCATTTTTTTGCCCAGTAAAGAAGTCATGTGCACAGTCTCAACAACCATATCAACTGCATTCACAAACACATTGTCTGATTCTGCCATACATGGGTCAGTCATAAGGTTGCAACTCTACCATCAGTAGATTTATTTATATCAATCATTTGAAAAATATTTTATTTGCATACTTAGGAAAAATGGCTTGGTAGACCATACTGGATGTATTCTGCAATGAGTGCCAGATATGACTTCTTATTTTGCTGTTCTGATGAAAAGAACACCCTAAGTTTATTGAAAGTATTATGCATTTGGTACTAACAGCTTTTAGCTTTTTATTTGCTTTTGCAAATATCCAAATCTTCAACAAAACTTTTACACCTCAACACTTGTTAATTCTGCTGCTCTAATCACATTCTTAGGTTTATCCAGTGTTCATTGCTAACTTTGACAAAATTTTAATTTTTGCTTTATTATGTTAATGTCATAGACTATTTTGTCTTTCAACAGTCAGTTGTGCTATTCACCAAATTCACAATTTTTAGCTCTGTTTCTTAACTCAGACACATTACCATCAACAGATTCTTGTGAATCTAGATTCACAACAGGACTGGAACTTGATGTTAATTTCAGCCAGATTAGCCTGCTGTTTTTAGTGAGATTAGGTGTATTTAATATTTCAATTGCATCATTTCCAGCTAAGTAAAGAAACGGTGCAACTTGTACCTTTTTAGTTTTTTCAGATATACCTTATGCAGTACTATACACAATAAATTTCTGCACCTGTTGCTTCCAAGGTTTTGCCAAATTACCTTGCAGTACCATTGTGGCTAGTGGGATGAATGACAAGAATAGTACTGATGAATGATCCATCTGGTCACAAAAGAAAACAGTGGAAACAGTCAACCTTCTCTGTCGAATTGTGGGCTTGTTTTTCAAAATTTGTTTTTGTTTCTGTGATTTTTAAAATGTTCTGTTTTCACTCTTCAGGCATCCATTTGTGCATTAACGGTGACCAATATCGGTATTTGACCATTAGCTTTACATTTTTTGATCCAATATTTGCTGGGTCATTAAAAAATGTTTACTTGTAGTGAATTTTCTCTAGGTGGTTTAGATCATTTTGGGGGTTGTGTATTTTTTACAGACCTCCAGGTTTTATTTTGTGTGTGTGTGTGTGTGTGTGTGTGTGTGTGTGTGTGTGTGTGTGTGTGTGTGTGTGTGTGTGTGTATATATATATATATATATATATATATATATATATATATATATATATATATATACACACACTTCATATGCCCTTCTTCACTTGTCAACCTAGTCAGTTCATGATGCACCTATCATTCAAAAAGCCATGAGGATTTATTTGTAACCTTGCCAGCAGCCTGGCAACAAAGGCATGTTAAAGCCCTAACCACCCTTATGGCTAGGGAGAAGTGTCAATCCACATCACTGTTGGATACTCTATGCCCTCTCCATATGCATGTCCTTGTACATTCACAGTGGCACCTTCCATAAAGCAACATGGTAGCCAAATGTCAGTCTGTAGACCATCCTTCCTTCAGTACCCCTCCTCCAAGAGATTGAAGCACTAGATGGTCCACTCTACCCCCATTTCTAAACAGGTTAGGCATGCCCATCCTCAAACTCCATCTCCAACAGGTGCACAAGCTACTAATTGGACATGGGTCATCCAGGTCATGCCAGGGCTTTTTCCTTGTATGCTAGTGGAGTTGTTTTTTTTCTTTCTTTTTTCTTTTCCTTTCTTTTCTTTTTTCCCCTTCTTTTTTGCTTCCAGATCCTGTCATTCCTTAAGGTGAAACAGCAGTGACATAAAATACATTTAATTTAAACAATAAACTGGCCAGAAACGTAGTGAAATACAAACTCAGAAAATAAATGCCATAATCCTGATTAACACCATATGCTGCTGTGGCTGTTGAGTTCATATCTGTTTTCCAGCAATAATTGTAGACTAGCTACACATAATGAGGAGCAGAAACATAAACAACCCATCAATTTACTATCATGGCAGCTACTGAAGTAGCAAGTTAGAATCAGATGACATCCAACCTGCACAATTAATATTGTGGGATAACTTAAAAAATGTTGTACTATACTTTACAGGGAAAGGTTAACACAGTTTGAAATGACATGCATCAACAGGGGAGCTCATGCACATCAGAATTTTAATAATTTCGGGGCAAGGCTAGGACTAGACCTCTGGAGGTGAAACCTAAATTTAAGACTGGTAGAAAATTTGTGCTAGGGTTTAGTTTCTTGAGAGAGGTGAGAAATGGCAGAGAAGGCAGGAATGCTTAGATGGACAAAAAGTAGGACATATAAGGGTAGGGCAGAAGAAGAAAAGGAAGACAGACACAGAAAAGTCAGTTGAAGGGGCTAGTCATTTATGAGAACACCATCAGAAAGATAGGGCAAAGGACTGCTGAAATATGTCCTTGGACCAGTCTGCCTACCAAGTTAACAAAAAAGAGTAAATAAATAAATGGAGACTACTAGAAAATTTGTTTTTGGAGTAACAGTATGGGCAGACAACCTGATATAAGAATGGTGAGTACTGTGAAGCAGTCATAAAGTTACAGAGTACGACCATGTTTACTGAGGGCCAACAGGTACGAGAAAGTGCTGTAATCAGCCATGGCCAGAGAAAGTGATAGACAGTGTTTGGGTATACATGAACACCCAAATTCTGGGTAGCCCATCACAAATGGGGCACCTGTAGGCTGGTGGGACAGTAATGGAATATGAAGATAGAGAAGGGAGAGTTCAGACCTGCTTAATTTTGGCAACTTATAATTTGTGAAGAACCAAATCTTTCAGTCCACCCAATTAACTTCAATTCTGCACTCTGCTTCTTCCTTTAAGGACTTCTCCTTTCTTGACTTTTATATATGACACCATTTTCCCCTATCACCTTCACAATCATTGTCTTCTAATAATTTTAGTCTTTTTACTTTAATAAGGGGGAAATTTTATTAGTACAATTATGGTGTGATGTTACAGGCAAGGCTCTGCAAAAGACGCATCTGTGTATAAAGAATATGAAGAAGCTGAGGAAGAAAGGTTTCAGTGTTATAGAGCACTTTTATTTCAAAAGGGATGGAAAAATATAATTATAATGAGTGAGGTTACACGAGGTTGGCAGGGTGTTTAATGATGAGAATGGGAGGAAGTGGTTGCTGGTTAAGATACCGGCAAGAGAGAGACAAGGACATTGGTTGATTGGTTTATTACACGGCTGCATTCTAGATAGGGACAAAGTATGAAATGGAATTGTTTAGCATGACTAGATACACAGAGAGCTAGATAGAATATTGGTGCATGGTGTTTTAATGTAGCTGTTAACGCCAAGGTAAAAATGCTATTTGAGGGATTGTCTATTGTAGTATTAAGGAAAAGGAGAAAAGATAAACGATCTGTGGAGATGACAGGGTTCAAATGAGAGGCTAGACAGATATTTTGGTTAAAAAGAAAGATACAGTGAAATTAGAGAAGTTTCAGTGGAGTAGAAGACTGTATCTGACATTGCCATAATCACAATGGAGCAACTGAATGTGCCAAAAAACAAAAAGAAAGAATATAAGATGAAGGACCAGATGAGAAGGCAAGAAATGTGGAAAAAGCATAAATATAGCTGCAAGTATAGAAAAGTTCTGGAAGAACCTCATGTTGATCAGGAACAAATGTAGGAATGGTTAAGGAGAGGTGAATTCAAACTAAGAGATAAAAGGTTAATATTTGCGGCCCAGGATAGTGGGCTACGCACACTCTGTTTTACAAAGTCCATTGAACATGTGGGAGAAACAGACAAATGTAGGTTTTGTAAAACCGAATTGGAAACAGTCGCACACCTTGTTGCTGGTTGTGACATACTAATGGCTGAAGAACTGTATACCGAAAGGCATAATAATGTGGCAAGACTGTTCCACTGGGGATTGTGCAAACATTGTGGCACTGAAGTGTCTGAAAAACTTTAGAAACATAAGCAACAAAGTTTCATAGAAAATCATGATGTTTATATCCCATTACCAACAGTTCAAAAGATAGATGCTTGAAAATCAGATATAGTGGTCCAAGAAAAGTAGACAAAAATAGCATTGATTATTGAAATCATCACACCTAGTGACTACAGTGTCTTGTGTACAGAAAGACACAAAGTCGTAAAATATCAGAAATGCAGGCAGAAACGAGAACAATGTGGAAGAAAGATACCCAGACAGTTCCAATATTAGTAGGAGCAATGAGTCTTATAAAAAAAAATCTACAATCATATTTAGATATGTTACTGCGATGGTGGCGCTGCGGTAGCACTGTCGCCTGACAGTAAGACGTTGTCCCATTCGATTCTCAGCTAGAGCGTCTTCTGTCTGGAGACATGCATGAATGGGTGTACCTTCGTTGAAGGTTATGCATCAGGGCCGGCAACTTGGCATGTGAAAATCTACTGCCAATCATTAGCGGACCGGAGTTCCACTGTGGCGACCCCTAACTGGGAAAAGCCGAAAGACACAACAACAACAACCAATCCATGTAACCCCATATGAACTGCAGAAGGAGTCATTACTAGGTACATTGTGGGTGCTACAAAGAGCACTTCTGGCTGACATCAAAGATTAAAACAATACTAATTTCATGAACTTTAATTGTACTCTGACTTAGGAATGGGTTCCATTCCTGTCATGGTATTAAGAAACCCAAAAGATTTGGAGAAATTAAAAGAAAGAAGTTAGATAGCGGAAAGTGACAGAGAGTAGAAATGAAATAACTGGAAATATCTGACATTGCTATAGTCACAATTACAGATAGGTTAGATAGCAGAAAGTAACAGAGGGTAAAAATTAAATGACTGGAACTGGTGAAGAAGGTCACAACAGAACTGGCTAAGGGAGGGGAAACAAAAGACAGACAGGGGTGGGGAAACAAAAGAAGGATAACTTTACAAACAATGCATGGAGTTGGAAAAATTGGGAAGAAAGAGGAATACTGGGAATGTAGAATTATAGTTTGTTAAAAAATGGAACAGATGAGGTAATGAGCAGTTAGCTAATCACCATATGGTAACAAGTTGGGCCAGAATACCAAAGCTGTAGTCTAACAGGCCCAGTAAGCCTAATTATGCAATA